>NW_007254821.1:0-11637 GCF_000164805.1 Carlito syrichta | reverse complement strand
AAGGTAGCAAGCTGGCTAGCCACCTCACTTAACTTGCTAACTATCAATGTAGACAGCAGGCTAGCCAGCTGACTTAACTAGCTGACCTAAACAACTATCATGCTGGCCAGTTAGCTGATTTATCTAGCTAGCTACCTACCTATACAGCTGGCTAGTCAACTGACTAAACTAGCTTACTTAGATAGCTGGCCTGCTTACTAGTTCAGCTGAATTAACTAGCTTGCTATATAGCTAGCCAACTGGCTAACCAGCTGACTTAACTAGGTGACTCAAATATCTAACCAGTAGGCTCGACATCTGACTTTAATATCTAGCTACCTAGCTAGCCAGGTGTCTAGGCAACTGACTTAACTAGGTGACTTAAGTAGCAAGCCAACTGGCTAGCAGGTTTACAGAACTACCTAGCTACCTAGCTTGCCAGCTCAATAGCCAGCTGTCTTAACTAGCTAGCTACCTATGTAGCCTGCTGGCTTGCCAGCTGACTTAACAACTCAGCTACCAAGCTAACCACCTGGCTAGTGAGCTGACTTAACTAGGTTACTTGACTAGCTAGCTAAGTAGCTAGCCAGCTGACTTAACTAGCTAGCTTCCCAGCTAGTCAACTGGCTAGCCAGCTGATTTAAATCACTGACTTAACTAGATAGCAAGCTGACTTAACTAGCTTACTTAACCAGCTAGCTACCTGGCTAGACAGCTGGGTTGACTAGCTGTCAACCATCTAGCTACCTAGCTAACTACTTAACTAGCCAGCTGCCATAACTAGCTGACTTAACTAGCTACCCAACTGACATAACGAGGTTACTTATATAGCTAGTTTCCTAGTCAACCAGTTGACTTAACTAGCTGAAATAACTAGATGACCTGATGGCTAATCATCTAACGTAACTAGTTTTTTAACTAGCTAACAAACTAGATAGCCAACTGACTTAATGAGTTGTTTTAACTACCTAGCCTGCTGATTGTCAGCTAACTTAACTAGCTGACTTAACCAGCTACTCAATTGGCTACGCATCTAACGTAACTAGCCGGCAACCTTTTTAGCCAGTTGGTTAGCCAACTGACTTACCATGCTGAGTTAAGCTAGCAAGCTGGCTAGCCAGCTAACTAATCTAGCTAGCTACCTACCTATCCAGCAGGCTAGCCAGCTGACTTACCTAGGAGAATTGAACAGCTAGCCTGCTGGCTCATAAGCTGACTTATCTAGCTATCTACCTATCTACCCAGCTGGCTAGACGAATGACAAAACGAGATGATTTAACCAGCTAGCCAGTTGGCTATCCAGCTGACTTAAGTCGCTGACATCACTAGGTAGGAAGGTAACTACCTAGCTGAGTTAACTAGCTAGCTACCTACCTTGACAGTTGGCTACCCAGCTCTCTTAAATAGATGAATTAACCAGCTAGCCAGCTGCCTAGCCAACTGATTTAAATAGCTCACTACCTAGTTAGCCATCAGACTATCCAGCTGACTTTACTAGCTGACTTAACTAGCTAGCTACTTAGCTAGCCAGCTGATTTAATAGTTAACTAACTAATTGGCTACCTAGTTAACTGGCTGACTTAAATTGTAAACCTTCCAACTAAGTACCTATCTAACAAGCTGTCTCAAAAGGTTAGCTACCTAGCTAGCTGACTTTACCTGCTAGATAACTAGTTAGCTTACTCATTATCTAACATGCTAGCTAACTGACTTAACCATCTGACTTACCCATTAGCTAATGAGCTAGCTAACTGCCTCAACCAGCTGACCTAACTGTTTAGCTAACTAGATTGCTAGCTGACTCATCCAGCTGACTTAACTCGTTAGCTAACTTTCTAGGTAGCCTACTCAAGCAGCTGATTCAACCCATTTGCTAATTAGCTAGTTAGCTGACTCAATCAGCTGACTTAACCTGTTAGTTAGCTAGCTAACTACCTGAATCATCCTGCTGACTTAATCCATTAGCTAACTACCTCGTTAGCTGTCTTAACCAGCTGACTAAGTTTGAAAGCTGACTTAACTAACTGACCTAGCTAGGTGATTTAACTAGTTAGCTACCTGACTTAACTGGCTGACTTGAATCAGCTATCTGACAACTGCCTGAATTCAATATTTAGCTAACTATTTAACTCGCTGAATATCTAGATGATTTAATACATAGCTATCTAGTTAGGTAGCAGACATATGTAGCTGACTTAGTTAGCTCACTAGTGAGCTAGTTGACTTAGCAAGCTTACTTAGCTAGCTACCTTGTTAGCTAGCTGACTTAACTAGTTGGCTAACAAAGTAGCTAGCTGACTTAGCAAGCTGGTTAATGAGTTAGCTAACTGTTTTAAATAGCTGTTAAATGGGTTAGCTAGTTGATTTAACTAGTTGGTTAACGAGTTAGCTGGGTGACTTATCTTGTTAGCTGACGAGTTGGCCAACTACTTAGCTGGTTAAACACGTTTTTGGTCTACTAGGCCTACTTGTTAGCTGGTTTAACAAGTCGGCCGAATAGTCGGCTGACTGCTTAGCTGGGTTAACTAGTTGACAGACATGTTGGCTCACTAGCTAGCTCACTTAACCAGTTGGCTGACTGGTTTGCTGACTTAATAAGTGATATGATTAGCTTCCCAACTAATTATCTGGCCTTACTATTCAGGCTTCTAGTTAGCTGAGCTAACTTGACGGCTGAAAAGTGGGCCAACTAGTAGGCAGATTGGTTAGCTAAGTTAACTACTTGGACATCTAGTCTGCCAACCGGTTAGCTGACTTAACTAGTCGGCTGGTGGGTGAGCCAACTGGTCAGCTGAATTAAATAGTCGGCCAACGAATGAGCTGACTGGTCAACTGACTTCAGTCAGCTGGCGAGTGAGTTGTCTGGTCAGAAGACTTACCTAGTCAGCCAGCGAGTGAGCTCTCAGTTGAGCCAACTTACTACTCGGCCTGCAAGTGAGCCAAAGTGTGATCTGCCTTAACAAGTAAGCTGGCAAGCGAGTCTATGGGTGAGCTGACTTAACTACATGACAGGCGAGCAAGCCGACTAGTTCACTGTCCTAATGGACTGTGAGCAAGCTGACAAGTGAGTTGATCTGTTGGTTGGTGAGCGAGCCAAATAGTTAGCTAACCTGATGGAAAGCAAGTGCACCCATTTGTTAGTTGAGCTACCTGAGTTGGTAGCCAACTAGTTAATTAAGTAACTAGCTGATTTGCCAGCTGACTTAACTAGATGGGTGACTATCAACTGACATAACTAGCTAGCACACAAGCTATATATCCGTCTAGATAGTTGACTTAATTTGCTAGCTAAATGACTAGTTATCTGACTAGCTGACAACTAGCTAGCTCACTAGCTAGCAGACTAGTGAGCTGACAACTAGCTAGCTGGTTAGCTAGCTGACTTAACAAGTTGGCTGGCTAGCTGGCTAGTCAGCTGACTTAATTAGCTAGCTACTTGGTGGGCTAGATGACTAGCCAGCTGGTTTAACTAACTAGATACCTGGTTGGCTATCTGGCTAGGCAGCTGGCTAGCTAAAGGGCTGGCCAGCTGGCTAGCCAGCCAGCTTAAATATCCAGCCGGATGCCTGGACAGTCAGATAGCCAGCCAGCTTAACTAGCCAGCCACCCTGCTGCTCAGCCAGCAAGCCAGTCGGTTTAACTAGCTGGCCACCTACCTGACCAGACTGTAATCAGTCGGCTTGACTTGACAACAACCTAACTAGCCAGTCTACTAACCAGCTGACTTAACTTGCTAACTTAACTAGATAGCCATCCAGCTAGCCAGCTGGCTTAACTAGATAGCCTGCTGACTTTACTAGCTAAAATAACTATCTAGATACCTAGCCAGCTATCTAGCAAGCTAGCTGACTTATCTAGCTGACTTAACTAGCTGAAATAACTAGGTAGCCAGCTCTCTAGCCAAATGACTTAACTAGCTTTTTAACTATCTAGTGATCTGGCTAGCCAACTGATTGAATGAGGTTACTTAACAAGTTAGCCAACTGGTTAGCCAGCTGACTTAACTAGTTGATTAACGAGCTAGGTAGCTGTCCAGCCAGGTGACTAAACTAGCTGAATTAACTTGTTAGCTAATTAGTGAGCAAGCTGATTTAGCTAGATGACAGCTAGTTAGCTGTTTAGCTAGCAGACTTAGTTACCTGACTTAACTAGTTGGCTAACTGATAGCTACTTGATTTAATGAATTGGTTAATGAGTTAGCTAACTGTTTTAATTAGTTGATAAACGAGTAAATTAGCTGATTTAACTAGTTGGTTATCGAGTTAGCTAGATGACTTAACTTGTTGGGTGACTAGTCAACCGACTAGTTATCTGGTGTAACATGTTGGCTGACTACATGGCCGACTTCTTAGCTGCCTTAACAAGTTGGCCTATTAGACGACCAACTAGTTATCTGGGTCAAATAGTTGACTGACTAGTTGGAGCACTAGTTAGCTCGATTAAGTAGTTGGCATGCTGGTTTGCTGAACAAACAATTCGACCGATTAGTTGACCAACTATTTAGCTGGTGTAACTAGTAGGCTTACTAGTTAGCTGAGCTAATTTATCAGCTGACAAATTGGCCGATTAGTTGGCCGATTGGTTAGCTAATGCAACTAGTAGATCAGCTAGTATGCTGGCCAGTTAACTGACTTAACTTAGTCAGCCTGCATGTGAGCTGACAGGTGAGCTGAATTAACAGGTGGCCTGTGAGTGAGCCGAATTGTCAACTGACTTAACTAGTCAGCCAGCGAGTAAGCCGACGTGTCAGCTGATTTAACTAGTTGGCCAGCAAGTGAATCGACCTGGCGGCTGAATTATCTAATCAGCCGGCATGTGAACTGACTGGTCAGCTGAATTTAGTCAGCTGGCAAGTGAGCCAACAGCTCAGAAGACTTAACTAGTCGACCAATGATTGATCTGACTGGTGAGCTGAGTTAACTATTCAGCCTGCCAGTGAGCTGACGGGTGAGCTGCCTTAACTAGTCCACCGGTGAGTGAGCCAACTGGTGAGCTGACTTAACTAGTCGGCTGGTGAGGAAGCTGACTAATTAGCTGACCTGTTGTCCTGCGAGTGAGCCAACAAGTTAGATGACCTGCTGTCTGGAGAGTGAGTTGACTAGTTTGCTGACCAGTTGGTAGGCGAGTGAGCCAACTAGTTAGCTGACCTGATGGAAAGCGAGCAATCTCATTAGATAGCTGACCAGCTAGCTGAGTTGCTAGCTGACTAGTTAGCTAAGTAAGTAGCTGATTTGCTAGCTAACTTAACTAGCTAGCTGACTATCTAGCTGGCTATCAGGCCGACATAACTAGCTAGCCAAAAGCTACCTGTCTAAATAGCTGACTGAATTAGCTTGCTAACTGGGTAGTTACCTGGCTAGCTGACTTAACTACACATCTGAATAGCTAGCTGACTTGCTAGCTGACTAAACGGGCTAGCTTACTAGCCACATGACTAGCTGACATAACTAGGTAGCTAAATAGTTAGCTGACTTCACAGCTGACTTATATAGCTAACTGTTATAGCTGACTTAACTACCTGACGCGCTAGTTGGATGGCTAACTGGCTAGCCATCTGACTTAATAACTAGCTACCTGGTTGGCTAGATGGTTAGTCAGCTGTCTTAACTAACTAGCTACCTGACGAGCTACCTGACTAGCAGGCTGGCCAACTAGATAGATAGGTGGCTTAAATAGCCAGCCAGATTGTGGGGCAGTCGAATTGCCAGCAGGCTTAACTAGCCAGCCACTCTGCTGGTCAGCTGGCTAGCCAGCTGGCTTAAGTAGCTGGCCATGTAATTTAGCAGCCTGCTAACCAGCTCGTTTATCTTGCCAGCAACCTAGCTAGCCAACCGGATATCTAGCTGACAACTAAATTACTTAACTAGATAGTAGCTAATCCGGTTTGACAGCTGGCTTAACTAATTAGCTACCTAGTTGGCCACATGGATAGCCACTTGAATTAAATAGCAGAATTAACGAGGTAGACAGCTGGCTAGCCAACTGACTCAACTAGGTGACTGAACTCGTCAGCCAGTTGGCAAGCTAGCTGATTTAATTAGCTTACATCACTAGCTAACCAGGTGGCTAGCCAGCTGACTTAACTAGTGAGCTACATATGTATAGCGCATGCTTGCCAGCTGACTTAACTATCTAGGTCACTAAGTGTCCAGCTGGCTAACGAGCTGACTTAAATAGGTGATGTAACTAGCTAGCCAGCTGGCTAGTCAGCTTATTTAACTAGCTGACTTAACTAGCCAGTCAGCTGACTTAACCACCTAGCTTAACCATCAGACTTAACCAGCTAGCTACCTAGGTAGCCAGCTGATTTTACTAGCTGAAATAACTAGCGAGAGACCTAGCTAGCTATCTTGCTATATAGCTGACTTATCTAGCTGTCTTAACCTGTCAACTAGCCAACATAACTATCTTACTTAACTAGCTAGCTATCTAGCAAGGCAGCTGAATTAACTAGCTGAAATAACAAGCTAGCCAGCTGTCTAGCCATCTGACTTAACTAGCTTTTTAACTAGCTAGCAAGCTGGCTAGCCAAATGACTTAATGAGGTGACTTAACTATCTAGCCAACTGGTTCGCCAGCTGACTTAACTTTTTGATTAAAGAGCTAGGTCACATACCTGACCAGCCTATTAATCAGCCAGCTTATATTGCCAGCAACCTAGCTAGCCAGCAGGCTATCTAGCTGACTTAACTAGCAGACTTATCTAGAAAGACATCCGGCTAGCCAGTCGGCTTAACTAGCTAGACACCTAGTTAGACTAGGTGTCTAACTAGCTAGACACCTAGTTAGGCTAGTTAAGTGAGGCTAGTCAGCTCAATTAACACGCTGAATTAACTAGCTAGCCAGCCGGCTAGCCAGCAGACTTAATTAGCTAGCTACCTACCTAGACAGGTGGATAGAAAACTGACTTAACTAGCTGACTTAACCAGCTAGCCAGTAGGCTAGCGAGAAGACATAACTAGTTAGCTACCTATCTACCAAGATGGCTAGCCACTTGAATTAACTAGCTGACTTAACCAGCTAACTAGCTGGCTAGACAGCTGACTCAACTACGTGACTTAACTTGTTAGCCAGCTGGCTAGCCAGTTGACTTAACAAACTGACATCATTAGACAGCCAGCAGGCTAGCCAGCTGACTCAATTAGCTAGCTACCTATGTATCCTGCTGGCTTGCCAGCTGACTTTAGTACCTAGCTACCTAGCTATCCAGTTGACTATCAAACTGACTTACCTAGGTGAGTTAACTAGCTATCCAGCTGGCTAACCAGATGACTAAACTAGCTGACTTAACTAGCTAACCAGCTGAATTAGCTAGCTGACTAAACTAGCTAGCTACCTATATAGTGAGCTGAATTTATTACCGGAAAAATATATCTAGCTATCTAGTTAGCTAGCCTACTTAACTAGATGACTTAACTAACTAGCTACCTGACATAACAAGCTGACTTAACTAGCTACCTAGCTAGCCAGCTGACTTCAGTAGCTGACATAACTAGATACCCAGCTGTCTAGCCATCTTAGTTAACTAGCTTTTTAACTACCTAAAGAGCTGGCTAGCCCACTGACTTAACTAGGTGAATTAACTACCTAGCAGATGGCTAGTCAGCTGACTTAACTAGGTAGCTACCAAGACAGGCAGCTGACTAGCCAACTAATTTAACTAACTGACTTACCTAGTTAGCCAGCTGAATTAACTTGCTGACTTAAATATAAAGCTACCTAGCTAGCCAGTTGATTTAACTAGCTTACTTATCTAGCTAGAAACCTAGCTAGCCAGCTGCCTGGACAGCTTACTTAACTAACTGGTTAACCAGCTAGACAGCTGGCTCTTCAGCTGACGTAACTAACTGACTTAACGAGCTAGCAACTGGCTAGCCAAATGAATTAACTAGCTGACATAACCAGCTAAACAGCTGACTATCCAGTTGAGTAAAGTAGCTAGCTAATTAGCTAGCCAGCTGGGAAGCAAGCTGCATTGATAATTTGACTTAACCAACCAGCCAGCTGGCTAGCCAGCTGACTTAACTAGCTGATGTAATTAGTTTACCAGTTCGCTAGAGAGCTGACATGACTAGCTCTCTACCTAGGTAGCTAGCTGGCTAGCCAGCTCACTTAACTAGCTGACTTAATTAGCTAGACTGCTGGCTAGCCAACTGACAACTAGCTCACTAACTAGCTAGCCAGCTTCAAGTCAGCTGACTTAACTAGCTGTCTTAATCATCTGACCTGCTTTGATAGTCAGCTGAATTAACCAGGTTGATATATAGCTAGCCAGCTGGCTAGCAAGCTGACTTAACTAGTCAACTTAACTAAGTATTCATCTGTCTAGCCAACTGATGTAAGTAGCCATCTACCTAGCTAGCTAGCTGGCTAGCCTGCTGATTTAACTAGGTGACATCTATATAGCCAGTGGAATAGACAGTTGACTTAACTATCTAGGTACCGAACTAGCCAGCTGTCTATCCATCTGGCTTAACTAGGTGACTTAAATAGCTAGACAGCTAGCTAGCTGGCTGACCTAACTGCCTAGGTACCTAGCTAGCCAGCTGGAGAACCAGCTGACTTAACTAGCTAGCTACCTACATAGCCTGCCTGCTTGTTAGCTGACTTAACTACTTAGCTACCTAGCTAACCAGCAGGCTATTGAACTGAATTAACTAGGTTATTTAACTAACTACTTAACTGTGTAGCCAGCTGACTTAAGTAACTAGCTACCCAACTAGGCAGCAGGCTCACCAGCTGACTTATTTCACTGACATAACTAGCAAGCTGACTTAGCTGACTGACTTAACCAGCTAGCTACCAAGCTAGTCAGCTGGCTTAACTAGCTAGCTTAACTAGCTACCTAGCTAGCTATTTAGTTATCCACCTGACTTACTTGCAGAAATAACTAGATAGCTAGCTGACATAACTGACTCTTATGTAGCTTGCTTCTTAGATAGCCATCTGACTTAATTAGCTGAAATAACTAGCTAGCCAGATGGCTACACACCAGACTTAATTAGCTTTTTAACTAGCTAATCAGATTGATAGTCAACTGATTTAATGAGTCAACTTAACTAGCCAGGCAGCTGGTTTCCAGTTGACTTAGCAGCTGACTTAACCTGCTAGTCAGCTTGCTAGCCAGCTAACATAAATAGTTGGCTATCTATCTAGCCAGCTCTCTAGTCATCTGAGTTACCTAGCTGACTTAAGCTAGAAACCTGTCTAGGCAGTTGACTTAACTATGTAGTTACCTACCTACCCAGCAGGCTAGCAAGCTGACTTAATGAGCTGAATTGAATAGCTACCCCGCTTACTAGCAAGCTGACTTAGCTAGCTAGCTAAGTACTTATTCAGATGGCTAGACAGCTGACTAAACTAGCTGACTTAACCAGCTAGTCAGTTGGCTAACCAGCTGAATTAACTCGCTGATATCACTAGATAGACATTTATCTATCTAGCTGACTTAACTAGCTAGGTACCAACCTTGCCAGTTGGCTAGCCAGTTCTCTTAACTAGCCTAATTAACCAGCTATCCAGTTTGCTAACCAACTGACTAAACTAGCTCGCTAACTAGCAAGCCAGGAGCCTATTCTGCTGACTTTTCTAGATGCCTTAACCAGTTAGCTACCTAGCTAGCCAGTTGTCTTATATAGTTGACTAACTAGCTAGCTACATAGCTTCCCAGCTGACTTAAATACTTAACTAACTAGCTAGCTGCCAGCTAGCAAGCTGACTTAAATAGTTAGCTGTTTAGTCAGCTGACTTATCCAGCTAGCTAACTATTCACTTTACTAGTTATCTAATGGGCTAGCTAGGTGACTTAATTATCTGACTGAACTCGTTAGCGAGCACGCTACCTAGCTGTCACAACCAACTGACTTAACTCATTAGCTAATTAGCTAGCTAGCTGACTTAACTCGTTAGCTAACTAGCTAGCTAGCCTACTCAACCAGCTGACTCAACCCATTTGCTAACTTGCTAGCTAGCTGACTCAAAGTGCTGACTACCCGTTACTCACTAGGTAGCTATCTGTCTTAAATAGCTGACTAAATTAGAAAGCTGACTTAACTAGCTGACTTAGTTAGCTGACTTAACTACTTAGCTAGCTGACTTAACTAGTTAGCTAGTTGACTTGACTACCTGAATTATATAGCTAACTATTTAACTGAGCAACTAGCTGACTTATCTAATTACCTAAGTAGTTAGGTAGGTGACTTAAGTAGCTGACTTAAATAGTTAGCTAACTAGTAAGCTAGTTGACTGAGCTAGCTGACTAAGTTAGCTAGCTGGTTAGCTAGCTTATTTAGCTAGCTGACTTAACTAGTTGGCTAACGAAATAGCTAGCGAATTTTTTGAGTTGGTTAACCAGTTAGCTAGCTGTTTTAACTAGTTGGTAAACGAGTTAACTGGCTGATTTAACTAGTTGGATAACGAGTTAGCTAGGTTGCTTAACTTGTTGGCTGATGAGTCGCCCAACTTGTTTGCTCGTTTAACACATTGGCTGACTACTTGGCCAACTTATTTCCTGGCTTAACAAGGTGGCCCACTAGTCGGCCGACTAGTTAACTGGGTCAACGAGTTGACTGACAAGTTGGCCAACTAGTTAGCATGATTAACTAGTTGGCTCTCTGGTTTCCTGACCTAACTAATCGGCCAACTATTTGGTTGACTGGTTGGTTGGCCTAATTATTTGGCCACCTAGTTAGCAGAGTTAACATCTCAGCTGACAATTTGGCCAACTAGTCGGCTGATTGGTTAGGTGAAATCACTAGTTGGCTGGCTACTTGGCTGACTGCATAGCTGACTTAACTAATCGGCTGGAGAGTTACCCGACTGGTCAGCTGAATTAACTTGTCAACCCGCAAGTGAGCTGACTGGTCAGCTGACTTAACTAGTCGGCCTGCAAATGAGCCAACTCTTCATGTGATTTAACTAGTCGGCCGGTGAGTGAGCCAACTGTTCAGCTGACTTAACTATTCGGCTGGCGAGTGAGCTGACTGGTCTGCTGACTTTAGTTGACTGGCTAGTGAGTTGACTGGTCAGACGACTTAACTAGTCGATGTGCGACTGAGCCAACTGGTGAGTCGACTTAACTAGTCAGCTGTAAAGTGAACCAACGGGTGAGCTGCCTTAACTAGTCAGCCAGCGAGCTAGCCAACAAGTGAGCTGAATTAACAAGTCAGCAGGTGAGCAAACTGACTAGTTAGGTGGCATGTTGGCCTGCTAATGAGCCAAAATGTAATTGACCAGTTGGCAGGTGAACGAGCCAGCTAATTTGCTGACTGGTTGGCAGACGAGTGTGTCGACTAGTTAGCTGACCTGATGGAAAGAAAGCGAGCCCACTAGTTATCTGATCCGCTAGTTAAGTGGCTAGCCGATTAGTTAGCTAAGTAATTAGCTGATTCATTAGCAGACATAACTAGCTAGGTGAATAGCTAGCAGGCTATCTAGCTGATATAACTAGCTAGCAAACAAGCTATCTAGCTAGCTGACTTAAATAGGTAGCTAACTGGCAAGTTGGATTGCTGACTTAACTATCTAGCTGACAACCTAGCTGATTAGCTAGCTGACTGAACTGGCTGAGTAGCAACCTGACTATCTAGTTGACTTAACTAGCTAGCTGAATCGTTAACTGACTTGCTAGCTGACTTAACTAGCTAACTGGCTAGCTAG
>NW_007254820.1:0-5210 GCF_000164805.1 Carlito syrichta | reverse complement strand
CTAGTTAAGTCAGCTGTCTAGCCTGCTGCCTAGCTATTTAATTCACCTAGTTAAGTCAGCTGGGTACCAAGTTGGCTGGCTAGGTAGCTTGTTAATTATGTGAGCTGGCTAGACAGCTGACAAGCTATTAAGTCAAGTAGTTTAATCAGCTGGCTAGACACCTGGCTAACTATATAGCAAGATGGTTAATTCAGCTGACTATCAAGTAGCTACCTAGTTCAGTCGGCTACTTAAGTCAGCTTGCTAGCTAGTTAAGTAAGCTAGTTAAGTCACCTGGTTAGCCAGCTGCCTAGCTGTTTAACTAGCTAGATAATTCAGCCGACTTGCCAGCTTGCTAGCTAGTTAAGTCACTTAGTTAAGTCAGCTCGCTAGTCAGCTGGTTAGCTAGGTAGTTAGGTAGTTAAGTCAGCTGGAAAGCCAGTGGGCTACATAGGTAGCTAGCTGGTTAAGTCAGCTGGATAGCCACCTGGCTAACTACTGCTTTCAGCTAATTAAGTCAGCTGGCTAGCCAGATGGCTAATGAGTTAAGTCTACTAGTTGTGTCAGCTGGCTAGCCAACTGGCTAGTTGCTTAAGTCAGCTAGTTAATTCAAGTGGCTAGCCATCTGGCTAGCTAAGTAGCTATCAATTTAAGTAGCTTGTTAGTCAGCTGGCTAACTGGTTAAGTCAGCTAGTTAAGTAAGTTGGCTACCCACCAGTCTAGATCAGTAGCTAGGTAATTAAGTCTGCTGGCTAGTCAGCTGGGAAGCTAGTTAAGTCAGCGAGTTAAGTGAGCTGGTTAATCATCTGGCTAGCTAAGTGGCTGGCTCGTTAAGCCAGCTCTCTAGCCAGATCACTACCCAGTTAAGTCAGCCAGTTAAGTCAGCTGGTTAGCCGGTTGGCTAACTAGGAGACTGGCAAGTTTTGCCAGCTGGTAGGC
Source organism: Carlito syrichta (assembly GCF_000164805.1). NCBI lineage: Eukaryota > Metazoa > Chordata > Mammalia > Primates > Tarsiidae > Carlito > Carlito syrichta. The sequence goes on along the minus strand of NW_007254820.1, from coordinate 4,292 downwards.
AGGCTGGTCAGGTATGTGGCCTGCTAGTTAAGCCAGCTGGCTAGCCAGCTGAACAATAGGGTGTCTGGCTTGTTAAGCCGGATTGCTATCCAACTGTCCAGACATTGGATGACTATTTAAGTTGGCTGGCCAGCCAACTGGCCAGTCCTCTAGCTAGATAGCTGGCTGTCTTGCCAGCTAGCCAGTCAGGTAACTAGCTAGTTAAGCCAGCTATCCAGCCAACTATCTAGTCAGCTGGTTATGTCATCTAGCTAGTTAAGTCAGGCAGCATTTCAGCTAACTATTCAGCGAGCTAGTTAAGTCAGCTATCTAGTCAGCTTGCTAGTCAGCTATGTAGTTAAGTCAGCTAGCAAGTCAGGTAGCTAATCAGCTAGATAGTTACGTCAGCTAGCCAGCTAACTAGCCCATTAGCTAGCTAGTTAAGTCAGCTATCTACACAGATAGATAGCTTGTTTGCTAGCTAGTTATGTTAACTTGATAATCAGCTAGTTAGTTAAGTCAACTAGCAAATCCGCTAGTTACTTAGCTAGTTAGTTGGCTATTAACTCAGCTAGCTGGTCAACTAATTAGTGGACTCGCTCTCTTTCCTTCAGGCCAGCTGTCTAGTCGGCTCGCTTGCCAGACAACAGACCAACTCACTTGGTTTGCTCACAGGCCAACAGGACAGCTAACTGTCAGGCCAACAGGACAGCTAACTAATCGGCTTGCTTACCAGTCATGTAGTTAAGTCAGCTCACCCGTAGCCTCGCTCACCAGCTTACTTGTTAAGGCAACTCACACATCGACTCACTTGCAGGCTGAGTAGTTAAGTTGGCTCAACTGAGGGCTCACTCGTTGGCCCACTACGTAATTCTTCTAACCAGACAGCTCACTCCCCAACCGACTAAAGTCAGCTGAGCAGTCAGCTCATTCACTGGCCGACTATTTAATTCACCTGGCAAGTTAACTCACTCACCAGCCGACAAGTTAAGTCAGCTAACCGGTAGGCGGATTAGATGGCCAAGTAGTTAACTAAGCTAACCAATCAGTCAGCTAGTTGGTCCACTTTTCAGCCGACAAGTTAACTCAGCTTATTAGTAGGTCGAATAGTTAGGCCAGCTAACTAGTTGGCCAGCTAGTCAGCCGACTAATTAGGTCAGCAAACCAGTCAACCAACTGGTTAAGCAAGCTAGCTGGTGGGCCAACAGGTCAGTCAGCTAGTTTGCCCAGCTAACTAGTTGGCCAACTATTTGGCCGACTTGTTAAGCCAGTTAACATGTCGGCCGATTTGTCAGCCAATGTGTTTAATCAGCTAAGTAGTCGGATGACTCGACAGTCAACAAGTTAAGACACCTAGCTAACTCGTTAACCAACTAGTTAAGTCAGCCAATTAGCTCATTTAACAACTAGTTAAAACAGTTATCTAACTCATTAACCAACTCGTTAAGTCAGCTAGCTACCTCGTTAGCCAACTAGTTAAGTCAGCTATCTAAGTCAGCTAGCTAACAAGGTAGCTAAGTCAGCTAACTCACTAGTTAGCTAACTATTTAAGTCACCTACTTAAGTCTGCTACCTAACTAGATAGCTAGTTATTAAATCAGTTAGATATTCAGCTAGTTAAATAGTTAGCTAAATATTGAATTCAGGTAGTTATGTCAGCTACTTAACGAGTTTAGTCGGCCAGTTAAGTCAGCTAGCTAAGTAGTTTAGTCACCTAGATAAGTCAGCTAGTTAAGTCAACTTACTAATATAGTAAGCTGGTTAAGACAGCAAGCTGGGTAGTTAACTAGCGGGTTAAGTCAGCAGGTTGAGTGAGGTAGTTAGCTAGTCAACTAAAGGGTTAAGTCAGCTGATTGAGACAGCTAGCTAGCTAGTTACATAACGGGTTGAGTCAGCTGCATAAGTAGGCTAGCTAGATAGTTAGCTAATGAGTGAAATCAGCTGGATGAGTCAGCTAGCTAGCTAGTTAGCTAAAGAGTTAAGTCAGCCGGTTGAGTCAGCTAGTTAACTCATTAGCTAATGAGTTAAGTCAGATAATTAAGTCAGCTAGCTAGCACATTAGATAACGAGTAAGCTAACTAGTTAGCTAGCTCGTTAAGTCAGCTAGCTAGCTAGGCAGCTAACTATATAAGTGAGCTTGTTAGATAAGTAGTTTGCTGGTTAGCTTACTGTTTAAGTCAGCCACCTAGATAGATAGCTAGTTAGTAAGTTAACTATTAAATCTGCTGGCTAGATAGGTACCTAGCTAGTTAAATCAGCTAGTTAAATCAGCTGGCTAGCCAGCTGGCTAGCTAGGTAATGAGCTAGTTAAATCAGTTGGCAAGGCAGCTGGCTAGCTGGTTAATTCAACTAGTTAAGAAAGCTGAGTAGCCAACTGGCAAAGTAGGTAGCTAGCTAGTTAACTCAACTAGATAGCTACCTCCTAGCTAGTGATGTCAGCGAGTTAAATCAGCTGGATAGTCAACTGGCTAGCTGGTTAAATCATCTAGTTTAGTCATCTGTCTACCCAGTTGTGTAGGTAGGTAACTAGCTAGATAAGCCAGCTTACTAGCCAGGAGGCTAGCTGTTCAATTCATCTAGTTAAGTCAGCTGGCTATGTAGGTAGCTAGCTAGATTCGTTAGCTGGCTAGCCCAGCTGGCTAGCTTAAATCAGCAAGGTAAGTCAGCTGGCTAGCCAGCTGGCTAGATAGGTAGCCAGCTAGTTAAGTCACTTGGTAGCCAGCTGTGTAGCTTGTTAAGTCAGCTAGTTAAGTCAGCTGGCAACCAGCAGGCTAGATAGTTAAGTTAACTCATTAAGTCAGTTGGCTATCCAGCTGGTTAGCTAGTTAAAAAGCTAGTTAAGTTAGATGCCTAGCCATCTGACCAGCTAGTTATTTCAGCTAGTTAAGTCAGTTGGCTGGTTAGTAAATTAGCGATATAAGTCAGCTAGTTATGTCAGCTGGGTAGCTAGTTAACTCAGCTGGTTATGGCAGTTGGCTAGCTAGATAGCTAGCTAGGTAGCTAGATGGTAATGACAGCTAATTAACACAGCTGACTAGCTAGGAAGCTAGCTGGTTAGTAACCTAGTTAAGTCAGCTTGCTATCTAGTTAAGTGAGCAATTTACGTCAGCTGGCTAGCCAGTTGCCTAGGTGGGAAGCTAGCTAGTAAGGTCAGCTGGCTAGCTTGTTAGCTAGCTAATTTATTAACCTAGTAGGTAAGCTCACTACCCAGCTGGTTAGCTATGTAACTGGGTAGTTAAGTATGCTGGCAAGTCAGCGGGCTACATAAGTAGCTAGCTAGTTAAGACAGCTGGCTATCACGCTGGCTAGCCAGGTAGGTAGGTAGTTATGTCAGCCTGCTAGCCAGCTGGCTAGCAAGTTAACTAACTAGTTAAGTCAGCTGCCTAGACACCTGGCTAGCTAGGTCACTAGATTAAGTCAGATGTCTAGCCAGTTGGCTAGCTAGTTGAGTCACCTTGTTAAGTCAGCTGCCTAAACAGCTGGCTAGCAAGGTAGCTTGCTACTTAAACCAACTGGCTAGACAGCTGGCTAGCTATTTAAGTCACCTAGTTACGTCAGCTGGCTAGCCAGCTGGCTAGCTATATAGCAAGTTATTTAATTCAGCTGACTAGCAATCAGGCCAACTATTTAAGTCAGCTAGTTTAGTCAGCTGGCTAACCAGCTGGCTAGCTAGTTCGTGAGCCAGTTAAGTCATTTGGCTAGACAGCTGGTTAGCTAATTATGTCATCTCGCTGTTAGCTGGTAGCCAGTTAGCTAGCAAGAAAGAGATCTAGTTAAGTCAGATGGCTAGCCAGCTGGCTAATTAGTTATGTCAGCTTGTGGAGTCAGCTGGCTAGCCGGGTGGCTAGCTGGTTAAGTTAACTAATTAAGTCAGCTGGCTATCCAGCCGTCTAGCTAGGTAGAAAGCTAGTTAAGTCAGTTCCTATCCAGCTGTCTACTAATTAAGTCAGCTACTTAATTCAGCTTGCTTCACATCTGGCTAGCTAGGTAGCTAGCTAGTTAAGTCAGCTGGCTACCCTGCTGGCTAGCTGATTAATCGGCTAGTTAAGTGCCGGCCAGACAGCTGACTAGCTAGGTAGCTAGCTAATTAAGTCAGCTATGTAAGTCAGGTGGCAAGCTAGGTAGCTAGTGAGTTAAGTTAGCTATAAGTCAACTCGCTAGCTAGTTAAGTCAGCTAGTTAGGTCAGCTGGCTAGCCAGATGCCTATCAGACTATCTGATTGGTAGCTGGTTAGGTAGATAGGTAGTTAAATCAGCTGGCCAAGCCAGTGGGTTATGTAGTTAGGTAGCTAGTTAAGTCAGCTGGCTAGCCAT
>NW_007254819.1:1729-11336 GCF_000164805.1 Carlito syrichta | reverse complement strand
ACCCCTTTGCTCATCAAGTATGGAGAGCACAGCAATGTTGAGTCTCCCCATGATTCACAGAACTTCATGTATACACAATTAGAAAATTACAATGGTAATGAAGCACTAGGCCCTCATTACCCATCTGAACTTGCTAGGTGCTCCTTTTTCTCATTAGCCTAGCCGACACTGAAGCTTTAGGACCTGGGATCTCAATCCAACTCCATCATGATCTAGCTTGGTGATCTGGTCTTAGGATGCAGGTAGAGTCTGACCCCTAAAAGTAGGCAATGCCTCTCTGAGAGGGTAAGAGAAGAGACATGATAGGTGTAATTTGTCTGGACATGATTGTCTTGAGGAAAAGCTTTCTAAAGTGAATGCAAATGACCAGGGATGGGGACCCTCTTCTCAGGAATCTCCCTTCCTCTCTCTGCAGTCCTGGGAATTCTCCTGGAGATTTCACAGTACCTTCCAAAATGATGCAATTTTCACAGAAGGACTAGTGGACTTTCCAAACCAGGTATAAGGCAATAAACAGGCACAGTTGGTACTGCACTGACTTTGCTGTCCTTTTCCTAGAGCAGCTACAATTCTTGGCCTGGACTTGTGGCTGAAGCTATGTAGCTCTGTCTAGGAACCTGGGAAGAGCTGTCTTGGAGGTGGGCATGTCCAGAGTTTCCACATGCTACTAACCTCAGTCAGGCACCCAACAGGGGCAAAAGCACTGAATCACTCCACTGGATTGAGCTTTCCACTTCTTGCCAACACCCTAGACTCTGAAGGAATGTAAACTCTGGTGCTGGTATACTGCTATGTGGGGTCTTCAGTGAGAAGGGCGCACTTCCTGGACTTGAGGGGGGGTCACAGATACTGTCAGGACTCATATTACCAGGAGCCAATGTCTGAAACCACAACCAACTACAGTCATCACAGGAGGAGACATATAACACCACCAGCAGGATCCAGCAGAGTCTGACCCAGCCAGCAGAGGCCAGCGCTTGAAGAGGCAGAGAGAAACATGACCACAGTGCCTCCATGAGCCCAGGCCAACCCTACAAGCTGCTCAGAACCAAGACTTGAAATATACAGAAACCCACAGAGGAGAGGAATCCCAGTCTTGTCAGTCACCCACAGCACAATTCCTCTTCCTCCAGTGCCCCAAAGGAGTACCCTACAACCAGGGAAACTTTTCTGGAATGGTACTCTGCTCTCTGACCCTACTTATGTATCTGTGCAGTGAAGATCATTTCTTATTTTGTCCTTTCTCTTTTGAACCACTTCAAGATTTTTCAGTCAGAGAAACTGTCTTCACATCATAAAAAATATGTTTATGGGCAACCCCCTCTGGTCTTCTCCCACTGTGGGAGCTTTTCTGTCCTCTTAATAAATCCAGCTTTCTCACTAAAAAAAAAAAAAAGTTTAGGAACCCTTGTGTTCTTATAAATATGCTTAAATTTGACTGGGCTCAGTGGCTCAGCCTCTAATCCCAGCACTTTGGGAGGCCAAAGCAAGTGGATTGCCTGAGCCTGCAGGTTTGAGACCAGCCCAGGCAACTCAGCGAGACTTTATCTCTACAATAAATAAAAAAATTTACTGGGTGTGGTAACGCATGCTGTGGTTCTGGCTACTTGGAAGGCTGAGTTGGAAGGATTGCTGGAGCCGAGCACGTTGACCATGGGGTGGCCGTGAGTGTGACACTGCACTGCAGCTGGGCAATGGAGTGAGACTCCAACTCAAAATAAATAAATAAATCTCCTTAAATTTGTTAGGGTTCCTCAATTCCAACCTGTTCAAACTTTTCTTGGATAACCAAGTCTTTACTGGAATGTGTTTCCTACCACTTAGAGTACTTCACTGGAGAGCTCTGGAAATGGTCACTTTTTCTTAGCTCTGAGCACCTTGACAAGAATTGCAGAGTCCTCCGTCCTAGACCCAAAGCATGGATCCCTGGGTGAGGAAGGCTGCTGACCAGGGCCAGCGTGTGGTCTTCCCCACAGTCTCCTGGGTCCAAACTTGATGTGGGTCCTGGGGTCACATTGCTGGAGACTTTTGATGACTGAGATCCTTCTGAGCATCAACCTGCCTGCCACTGGTGGCCATCACCAGATGTCCCAAGTCTTGCTGGTGTCAGATATGATATGCAGTGGCCACATGAACCCCATGCTGCCTCTTCCACTCTCCTGTGGCACCGAGGGCTCTAGGACTCCTTTTGGTCAGACGCCTCTTGGGTTAATCTTCTGGGAAATGTCACTGAACCGTAACCCCTCCATGTTTGCTTCAATGCTAGGGGAGACATTGTGTCTCAAGAGTGCTTTGTAAGCACGTTTTAGGACTTTTCCCTCTTAATAAAATGGTCAATCAATGTAAAATTCTTTTTTCTTTTGTGATTTTGTTAACCTTAGGGGAAGAAAGGAGGCCCAGGTGTGTGTTTGTGTGTGTGTGTGTGTGTGTGTGTGTGTGTGTGTGTGTGTGTGTGTGTACGCACGCATGTATGTTCACAAAAGGATTTGGACCCATGGTGGCTTTTCTGGGCAGGGAAGGGTGCTTTCTGTGCATGAGGGTGGGCCAGGAGAAGTGTGGTCCATCTTCAAGTCTGTGCATAAGCCTTTGACCTTCAAAAGAGGTGGCACTCAGGCACTCAGCCGGGCAGCCATGATAACTTCATTTAGCAAAGGAAATGCTGGTGCTACACCCTGGTCTCGGCCCAGGTGCCTCTTCTCTGTGAGCACATGGTGACAGCTGCACTTTCCTGTGAAACCCCACCCCCCAATCTTCTTGACTTTCTTTCTTCCACCTGCCTTGTCTACCCTGCTCCAAACACCCCTACCAGTCCAGACTTTTCCTGGACCAGGAGTCCTGGGCCAATCCCAGAAAGGGACCTTGGCGCTTCCTTCAACTTTCATCCCAAGGTCTAGGAAGCAGCAGACATGGAAAGTTCTATGACCGCCTATCTGGTGGCTCCATTCCATACTGGATAAAAGGAGGATTAAAGCACCAAAAAAAGTTCTCTTGCATTGCACTTTCCAGAGGACACTCTCTTGTAGGGAAGCCATGAGATCCTAGGCAGGCTGGAGCTATACCCAGGCAGCCTGTGTTTCTATTCTCTAGAAGGACCTTAGGCAGTTCTGAAGGGACACAGTTGCCAACATCTCTCATAGGATTTCTGAAGAGTGTGGATAGGGAAGATACTAGGCTGAGGGTGGCACAAAAGGACTCAGCCCTAGTCATGGTAAAGGCCTATTTCTTCAGTTGAAGCTGCTCTAACCCACAGGGTTGATACTTTGCTCTGGATCAGGTCCATTCGTCCCCCAGGCCTTCCTCACCTCATCTTTCCTCCTGCCTGGCTTGGGGTCTGAGGCAGAACATCTAGCATAGCTTAGATATAGATAGTAGTTTCTTACAGGAGGTAGAAAATTAGAAAACCAGGTGGTCAGGCATCTGGGCACTGTCTTATCTGGTTATAACTCTTTAAAACAACTACACACTTACTGAAAACCAGGCCAGACCTTGGAATATGGGGCTGGCTACAAAGATAAAAAACAGGACAGTAAGGAGTTAGGCACCTATGCATGGTGCTCTAAGAGAAAACTTAAACAGTAACTCTTCCTATTATCTCTAAGGTTCCTTGTGACACAGGCAAACTTAGGAGCAAAACAATAAGAACTGAAACTTGGGCCTGGTGTGATGGCTAATACCTTTAATCTGAGCACTTTGAGAGGTCAAGGTCAGAGAATTGCCTGAGCCTATGGGTTTGAGACCATCCTGGACAATGTGGCAATACCTCATCTTTACAAATCAAAAAATTAACCTAGTGTGTTGGTGCATACCTGTAGTTCCAAATATTTGGAAGACTGAGGTGGAAGGATTGGTGGAGCTCATCTGGTCTAGGCTGCAGTGGCTATGAGCATGCCACTGCACTGCAGCCTGGGCGACAGAGTGATATTCCAACTCAAAAAAAAAGAATGGAAAACTGTGTTCAAAACTTAGCTTAGACACAGGACGCTAGGCTCCTTTGTTAGAGCCTGGGAGTGATTGCCAAGGGCAATGCTGGCTGCCGGAAAGAGCTGGTCTAGGTCTTAGGCAGCAGGTCCCTCGGTCTGGTGCTGGCGCTTGCTGGATCCTAGCATCGCCAGTTTCTTGTTTAAGGGGGTCCAGGCAATGCCTTTTTCTGCGAACTGGTTGCAGTTTCTCATCATCACTTTTGCTATAGTGTGGACCTGATGGTTTTCTGGAGGCGACAACCCTCGTTGAGCCAAATGTCACCTGTCCCGGTCGCTCCGTGTGCTCGCTTTCTCCATCCTGAGACCGCGAGTGCCGGTGTTATGGTTGGAGTGCAAGGCGCTCAGGTTAGCTCTTTCTCCAGCTACTCCAGGCCGGCAGTTTTTCAATCATAGCACTTAGTGCAGGAATCCCTCGGTATAAGACCTCTTGTTTCTGAAAGTCCACGGTTCTCAGTAACAGCACCCTTGATTGCGCCAAAATGGATGCCTGTCCTCAGTAACACAGCTTGCTGTCACTTGCAGGTCCCTCGCACAGCCATCTCGCCCAGCTGAGTTCTCTTGGTCGCAGCACAGCTCGTCGTTGGGCGCCTACATTTTCTTGGTGGCAGCACGGCGAATACCACCGATGTGATGGGTTCTAAGCTACAGTGTCTGATTGTCTGATGTTTACATATTTTCACATATTACATCTGCATGGTATAGGACAGTGTCCGGTAGCCAATCATTCTGATGTTTAGCAACAATTTGAAAAATAATATAACAAGATTGAGACAGACATGTGAAAACCCAAATCCATTTAAAGTAAATTGGTTGACAGGCCGGGCTCAGTGTCTCAGCCTGCAATCCCAGTCCTTTGGGAGGCTGAGTTGAGTGGACTGCCTGAGCCCGCATCCAAGACCGGGTCCCCGGCAACTTGGCGAGACCTCGTCTCTACAATAAATAAAAAATTAGCCGGTAGCGATAGTGAGCGCCTGTAGTTCAGGCTACTTGGAACGCTGAATCTGAAGGATTGCCGGAGCCCAGCAGGTGGACGCTGGGGTAGCTGTGAGTTGCCATTGAACTCCAGCCTGGGCGATGGAGTGAAACTCCAACTCAAAAAAAGAAAAAGAAAAAAAGTAAATTTGTTTTATTAATAAGGAAACTGGGGGCACTCCAAAAGGTGCTGGCTGTCCAAGGTCTCCTGTCCTGCCGCCTGTCGCGGGGGTAGGCCGGACTGGCCAGGGGGAGCTGCTGGAGCTGATCTGTCGGGATTCTCCATGTCCGCCTCGGGCCACAGGACCCCCGTGAGCTGAGCGACACTTGGTCACGAGGTGCTCTGGGTTCTGCGCAGAGTCTGTCTTGAAGGTAGACGCCACGCAGCCGCCACGGAAACCTGGAGAGAGTTTCCCATGGAAACTCCACTGGCCAGTGAGCTCTCTCCTAGGATGCCGGGAAGGGAGTGGCCATGCCCATAGCCTTCCTTGCTCAGGATGGGTGGAGGGGGAACTCTAACACCACTTCTGGCGATCATATGCCTGCCTTGGCACAGCCCGGAAGTGTTGCTCGGTGGCACAGGCCTCTGACTAGGAGGGCGCCAGCGTTTGTGCCCATCGACCAAAGCCTCAGCCTGAGAATTTGTGCTTCCCCAGAGCCCGTGGGTAGAGGCAAGTCAGGGATCAGAAAACTCAAGGTAACACATGCAAGAAAATTGGTAGGCGAGTGGAACACGATACCATTTCAGAGAGAACCAAAATAGTAATTCCGACAGAAAAACAGAGAGAAATAAAACTGACACTAAGTATACCTTGCAGACAACTAACCCTACGGAATGCAGGGATCAAGAGCGGTTCTGGGACCAAGAAGCCAAGTGTGCCTGGGAAGTCAGCGTAGCTGCCACTGAAAAGCCATGGCTAGGGCTCTGCGCTACTGAAGTGCTTGCTGACCAGGCGCCCGGTCCTGGCGGCTGGGACTCGGCTCGCACCGGGGCTAGCACAACGTGCTTGGGGCTGTGGCCCAACAAATACCGTTTGGGCGCTCTCGATACAGCTCTCCTGGAGAGACAGCGGGCTCTGAGGAAGGAGCGGCGTTTGCACCCAGAAACGCCAGGCTTGCAGGAACGAACAGACGCCCTTTAAATATCTCTTGTGACAGCAAAGCGCCAGCTGAAGGGACAAGGGAATAATGAGCCAGTGCAGTTGCTGTGAGCGATCACTGCTCTGTACCGCGATGCGGGGCTCAAGGAGGTCCCAGACCACACTCGGGCGGCGAATGGCCGGCTTGTTGGGCGCTAGGAACAGAGCGACCGAGAGACCTGGCTCAGCGCTCCTGGAGAAGAGCTAACGGGAGCGCTGGGCACCGCGACCGTGACACCAGCACTGGCGGTCCTAGGGCCGAGAAGGCGACCTCACGGAGAGTCTGGAAACTGCCTGGCACAACCAGCGGGGATTCAACCAGAAAACCTTCAGGGCGGCCTCTTTGCAGACAACGCCCATAAGAACTGGGGACTCCGTGCAAGGAGCGCGCGGCTACGAAGACCTTGACCCAGGCAGCGGCGGTGCCATGAGATGCTGCCGCTTGACGACACACAAGGGGATGCGACAGGGAAACACGCGACAAGGGACGCGCCGCCACAGAAATATCTGGCTCTGCGCAACCAGAGGTTCCACCACTGAGAAACCTCCAGGTCGGCTCGTCTCGAAACATCTACCGAAAAACGACTGGCCCCTAGCACTATCTATCATACACCACAGACGAAAATGATTCCACGGAGCACGTAGCGGTGCTGAGGACCCACTGGCCAGCACCGAACACGGAGAGGGGCAGGGACCAAGAAAACTCCGACCCACAACACCGACCTTCGCTTGGCGCCGCTGCTGAAGAGAAACCACAGGCTCGACCCAAGCGCCTGAACCGCGCTGGGACTCCGCAGGCGCGAGCTAGAAGCCAATGCAAAAGGCAAAGGAGTCGGTTTAGTACCTTTTTATTGCCTGCAGGCTTGTTTGGGAAGTTCATCAGAACCCAGTTCCTATGCCTGGGACAGTAACATTCATTTGCCTTGCAAATTGGTTTCCAGCCTGATAGAATTAAGGTGAAAGTTGCCGAATTCTGGAAGGCACTGTGAAATCTCCAGTAGAGTTCCCAGAACTGCTTAAGGGGGAAAGGAGAAGAAGTTGCCTGGGGACTGGGTCCTCCTCTCTGGCAATTTGCATTCACTTTAGAAAGTTTCTCCTGGGGACATCCATCCGGAAAAATTCCACCAATCATGTTTCTTCTCTTACTTTCTTAAAGAGACATTGCCTGCTTTCAGAGGTCAGACTCTACCTGCAGCCTAGAGCCAGATCCCTAAGCAAGTTCATGCTGGAGTTGGATTGAGATCTCAGTGCCTCAAGCTTCAGAATCTGCTAGGCTAATGAGTTTAGGAGCACCTAGCATGTTGGGATGGGTGAGGAGGGCCCAGAGCTTCCTTACAATTGCAGTTTTTCTAATTGTGTATACGTGAGTTACTGTGTATCATGGGGAGACTCAACATTGCTGTGCTCTCCATACCTGATGAGCAAAGGGGTTGAGGTCTTGCCACCCTTTCCAGTGTTTTTCACAGGAATCCTCTCCCATCTTATGTAATTCTATACCATCATCTAAGTTCTTCCCTTTTGCTCTGCTTTTCTTACTACTAATGGGATTCTTCCAGGTAGAATCTATTCCTATTTTAACGTGGATTCCTGTACCAAGATATCTTGGGATACTACTTACACTTTTATGCGCATATGTCTTTAATCCATGGAAGGACTGTTGACGATGTAGCTCTTTGGTAGATTATTTTCCATTACTGACTTCTTTCCATGTTCTTTAATGGGTACTTTTTACCTGCCGATTCTAACCCAGATATCTGCTTCTGATGAGCCTCTGCCACCTATTCCATATTTTCTGATCTGTAGCAGACACCCAGATTGCCATTCAGTCCAGATTACCACATGGAATAGTCCCCTTTTGTTGCTAAATATCATGAAGTGTATCTAATAGTAATATCACTGTGGATCCTGCAACTAAGACTCAAGAGAAGCTGCTTCACTACAGCCAGAATCAAAATGATTGGAGAGAGAGATTTCCCACTATGGAATGAATGCCAGACCTATCCTGCTTCCACTAATGGACTTGCCTGATTTTATGGTTGATTGTGTTACACCAGCAAATAAAGCTCCTTGGTCATTAGCTTCTGGACACAGTCTGCTGACTCACGTCTGAGCTCTCTCCTGCCCACCATGAAAAGGGAAGGCTTTTCTACACCCATGTTAATATGACTATGAAGGGTGACAGGTATTTTCTACAATCGGCCCCCCTACAACCAATATATGGATCCAAAGCTTTGTAAAGCTGGGAAAATGCAGTGGAGATGGCAGAGCATGGGGCAGATGTCATTAAGGTTATGAAGGACACACAAGGTGATCCACAGTCAGTTTGAATATTTGGTTTAATAAACCTCCCCTCTGTCCTCACGTATCCCTTCTTTCTGACCCTTCTGCCTTGCTGGCTCAAGTGACCATGTTTCTAGCTGCCTGCTGGAAAGCTATCCATGACAAGAAACTGAAGGCAGCTTCAGACCCACATCAGTTAGAATTTTCAGCTTTTCCCCAGCAAGGAACATTTAGCTTCTCTGTTTACTGAAAAGTCAAACATCATTCATATTTAAAAATATTATTTTTTAAAAGATGGTTTAAACCATGTTCAAATGCTTGGAAATAAAATGCACATAAATTGTTACTATTATTATTTTTTGAGTTGGAGTCTCACTCTGTCAACCAGACTAGAGTGCAGTGGCCACTCCTGGCCACTGCAACCTTGACTTCCTGGGCTCCGGTGATCCTTCCACCTCAGCCTTCTGAGTAGCTGGAACTACAGGCGAGCGCTACCATGCCTGGCTCATTTTAATTTATTGTAGAGATTAGGTCTCACCAAGTTGCCCAGGGTGATCTGAAAGCCACAGGCTCAGGCACTCCACTCACCTCTGCCTCCCAAAGATGGACAGGATTACAGGCTGAGCCACCAAACCCGAGCCCGGCTAATGCACATATATGAAAACAATTGCTTTCTTTTTTTTGCATTTCTCATAAATTCATCATATATTTTGGAGGGATTTTACCAGTGATCTTCACATTGTAGGGGAATATATATTTTATAGACTGCAAGTAGTACTGTATTGGTACAAAAATACAGTAATACAAATATGTCATGCATTTACAATGTGCCTCTTCTTGTTACCCACAATTTATCTACTGGCAGTGCTTAGATGCAAACCCCACACACCCATGTATACACACTCACATACTAATATTAAATAGTCCAGCATGATGGTAGCCAAAACTAAGAACTGGGAAATGTGTATCAGAGGAAAAGTGGAAATAAATAATTTTATATTTTGTTTGGGAGATTTGCCTTGTTAAATGAAATAAAGAAATGTCATGATGTCGCTTGAAGATGTGGAGTGAAAAAAGCTTGGCAGGTAATTCTATGCCTATTAAGATTGAATATCAGTGTTTCATATTTCTGTATATAAGGAAATTTCTGTATCGACACCTGTAGTATTGGCCACAGCTGGCTCTTGGCTAAAGCAACTCAGAGGGACTCTGGGGCCTGACGTGTCTTGGAATTCA
>NW_007254819.1:0-1709 GCF_000164805.1 Carlito syrichta | reverse complement strand
TCAAGCTTCAGAATCAGCTAGGCTAATGAGTTTAGGAGCAACCAGCATGTTGAGATGGGTGAGGAGGGCCCAGAGCTTCCTTACAATTGCAGTTTTTCTAATTGTGTATGCATGAGTTACTGTGAATCATGGGGAGACTCAACATTGCTGTGCTCTCCATACCTGATGAGCAAAGGGGTTGAGGTCTTGCCACCCTTTCCAGTGTTTTTCACAGGAATCCTCTCCCATCTTATGTAATTCTATACCATCATCTAAGTTCTTCCCTTTTGCTCTGCTTTTCTTACTACTAATGGGATTCTTCCAGGAAGAATCTATTCCTATTTTAATGTGAATTCCTGTACCAAGACATCTTGGGATATGTTACTTATACTTTTATGTGCATATGCCTTTAATCCATGGAAGGACTATTAATGATGTAGCTCTTTGGTTGATTATTTTCCATTACTTACTTTTTTCCATGTTCTTTAATAGGCACTTTTTACCTGCTGATTCTAACTCAGATATCTGCTTCTGAGGAGCCTCTGCTACTTATTCCATATTTTCTGATCTGTAGCAGACATCTGGATTGCCATTCAGTCCAGATTGCCACATGGAATAGTCCCCTTTTGTTGCTAAATATCATGAAGTGTATCTAATAGTAATATTACTGTGGATCCGTAACTAAAGATTCAAGAGCAGCTGCTTCACTAGAGCCAGAATCAAAATGATTGGAGAGAGAGATTTCCCACTATGGAATGAATGCCAGACCTATCCTGCTTCCACTAATGGACTTGCCCGATTTTATGGTTGACTGTTTTACACCAGCAAATAAAGCTCCTTGGTCATTAGCTTCTGGACACAGTATACTAACTCATGACTCACGTCTGAGCTCTCTCTTGCCCACCATGAAAAGGGAAGGCTTTTCTACAACCCATGTTAATATGACTATGAAGGGGTGACAGGTATTTTCTACAATCGGCCCCCCTTCAACCAATATATGGATCCAAAGCTTTGTAAAGCTGGGAAAATGCAGGGAGATGGCAGAGCATGGGGGCAGATGTCATTAAGGTTATGAAAGACACACAAGGTGATCCACAGTCAGTTTGAATATTTGGTTTAATAAACCTCCCCTCTGTCCTCACGTATCCCTTCTTTTTGACCCTTCTGCCTTGCTGGGCTCAAGTGACCATGTTTTCTAGCTGCCTTGCTGGAAAGCTATCCATGACAAGAAACTGAAGGCAGCTTCAGACCCACATCAGTTAGAATTTTCAGCTTTTCCCCAGCAAGGAACATTTAGCTTCTCTGTTTACTGAAAAGTCAAACATCATTCATATTTAAAAATATTATTTTTTAAAAGATGGTTTAAACCATGTTCAAATGCTTGGAAATAAAATGCACATAAATTGTTACTATTATTATTTTTTGAGTTGGAGTCTCACTCTGTCAACCAGACTAGAGTGCAGTGGCCACTGAGTCACCGAGCCTGAGCCCGGCTGATGCACATTAATTAAAATAATTGCTTTCTTTTTTGCATTCCTCATAAATTCATCATATATTTTGGAGGGATTTGACCAGTGATCTTTACATTGTAGGGGAATATATATATTATAGACTGCAAGTAGTACTGTATTGGTACAAAAATACAGTAATACAAATATGTCATGAATTTACAATGTGCCTCCTCTTGTTACCCACAGATTACCTACTGGCAGTGCTTAGATGCAAGCCCC
>NW_007254818.1:0-4528 GCF_000164805.1 Carlito syrichta | reverse complement strand
GGATTGAGGGGTCATATGGAAGGTTGATATTTAGAGCTTTTAGGAATCGCACACTGCCTTCACAGAGGTTGAACTAGTTTACACTCCCACCAACAGTGTAGAAGTGTTCCCTTTTTGCCACACCCTCTCCAGTAGCTGTTATTTTTTGAGTTGTTGATAATTGCCATTCTGGCTGCAGTTAGGTGGTGTCTCAGTGTGGTTTTGATTTGCATCTCCCTGATGATTAGTGAGGTTGAACACTTCTTCATGTGTCTGTTGGCTGCTTGAATGTCTTTCTTTGTGAAGTGTCTGTTCATATCTTTTGCCCATTTTATGTTGGAGTACCAGCTCCGACCAAGGAGGGAGGGTTAGGACCCGCACCGGAGAATCTGGATGGCGAGAAGAGACCACTCGGAGGCAGTTCTTCTGGGAACAGTCTGATCAGGACTGAAGCCAATTTTATTCAAACCTTTTCCAACTTATATACCATTTTCTATACATTTGTTTATTATTACTTGAGCTTTCTACACTTCTATAAGGAAAAGAAAAGTGTGACTAAGTTCAGGCTTTATTTCAGTATTCTTAACTTTTAAGGAAAACTTTAGAGAGAGGTGCAGCAAGGGTGGAAAGAAGGAAGGATTTTTAATCATCATCATTATCATCAGCATTGTCTGATATAATCAATTATATTGCCAGTCTTTTTTATCAGTCTTATTAAAGCCTAACAAATGTTATTAGCATTTTTAACAGCCAATTGTTTTACTAAAATTTTTGCTGCCTCTTTGCTAGTAATTACTCGTTTGATGGTGGTGGTTATTTTAGAAATGAAATTCTCGTAATTTTTATCTGCCTTTTGCTTAATCTTAGACAAAGAAAGAGTTTAAGTGGAATTAGCAGGCAACTTTCTGTACAAAATCTAGAAAAGAATTCATTTTATCTCTACTTACCTTTACACCTTTATGCTTTAATGCTTTGCACATGATTCAAATATAGGCTCGCCTTTCTTTGGAGCCGCAGTTCCCCATAACTGTAACAACACCAATATACACAATATACAGTAATATCTCTTCAAAAACTGAATTGCTCTTTTTACGGCGATAACGAGTCACGCAGTCTGTCGGCGACACTATACAACCAATCTGCTTGCCTATCAACCCGCGCACTCCGGGGGGGGGGGGCTGCAGCACCCTAAGGCAAGGTCCGTCCTGAAAGGAGATGAATGAACAAATGGGGAACATATATATATATATATATATATATATATATATATATATATATATATATATATATATATATACAATTACCGGAGTCAGGTCCCTGGGTTCAGGCGCCAAAGCTGTCGGAGTACTGGCTCCGACCTAGGAGGGAGGGTTAGGACCTGCACCAGAGAATCTGGATGGCGAGAAGAGACCACTTGGAGGCAGTTCTTCTGGGAACAGTCTGATCAGGACTGAAGCCAATTGTATTCAAACCTTTTCCAACTTATATACCATTTTCTATACCCTCCAGCGGTGTGATAATCACTTACTGGGGGCGTACAAGTTCCATGCTTTACAAACCATGCATCACAAGACCATCACAAGATTAACAAGTTCCAAGCAAACAATTCAAATTCCATGATGCATGACGTGCTTCACAAAACTTATATTAAAATCACAGGTGCACAATTTCAATGCAGATCATTCAAAGTGTTTTCCATAATGTTCAATAAATCATTCATATAATACTCTTTGTTCTAAACCCTGATTAATACAAAAACTTTTCTAAGTTAAATCCAAGTTTACTGACTCCTAATATTTTTAACAATTAATATTATCAACTTAACACTATACTATAATCTATAAGTTTAGTAAATGACTTAACTGTCAGTTATACTATTAACCTATTATGATTTAAGGTAATGCCTTATAATTCAGTTAAAACTTATTCTTAAACTACCAAACTTTACTATAATTCATATGAGTTTCATATGTCTAAACTTTAATTTTTATATAATCTGATGATTGAACTTTAATATTAAGCTAATACCTCATCATTAATTCTTTTATAAATCGTATAGTAACTATTATATTTGAATAATGTAGCAAAAGGAAACAAAACAGCAAGCATAAGTTTACGCAACTATGAGTGTATATGTATATGTTTTATCCTAACAAGTCTACTCTAAAAATCAAATAGTAGCTGTCACACTCTTGAACAAGGAAATGCATGGCCGCCATGATGGTGGCCATGGGCTGAAGCAGACAGAGTTTTGGTAATTAACGAAACAAAAGAAAACGTTCTGCCTGGTTAGGGGCAGGGCGATAAAACTATTATGGTAATTTAGTTTCTAATCTTAGCCCTAGGGGAAACAGCTTTCGGGAACAAGAGCTGACTAATCAGTCTACCAGGAAATAGAAGTTTAAAAATGTGTTGAAAAAGGAGTACAACTTAGAAAGACAGAGAAAAATAATTCTGCTGTGCACTTTCCGTCAGGCATATAGATATTTACTTATAAGTTTTACTGCCATATATGCACACTGGTCACTAATCACACCCCAATATTATAGGTATAACTGATATCCTATGTCAGAGGCGATCTTCCAGATGGGCCTTTACAGGCCTCAGCCATGTAGCTATAGATGTTGGCTCCCAACAATTTTATAATGGGGTTGTTTGTTTTTTTCTTTTCAGCATGTTTGAGTTCCTTGTACATCCAGGATGTTAAGCCTTTGTCAGACCTGGTGTTGGAAAAACTTTGTCCCAGTCTGTAGGCTGTCTCCCTACTCTCTTGATGGTTTCTATGGCTTTGCAGAAGCTTGTCAGCTTAATAAGTCCCACTTGTCTATCTTCTCTCTTATGGCCTGGGGGTTTCGGGTTTTGTTCAGGAATTGGGTGCCAGTTCCGAATTCCATGAAAGTATTTCCTTCATTTTCTCAGGTTTTTATGGTTTCAGGTTTTACATTTAGATCTCTGATCCATTTGGAGTTAACTTTTCTGCATGGGGATAGATAGGGGTCCTGTTTCAATCTTCTGCATATGGTCAGCCGGTTTCCCAGCACCATTTACTGAATAGGTTCTCCTCTCCTCAGTGGTAGGTGGTGGAGGCTTTGTTGAAGATGAGTTGGTTGAGAAATTGAGGTTTTACTTCTGGAATCTCAATTCTATTCCATTGATCTATATACCTGTTCGTATACCAACACCAAGCTGTTTTGATGATTGTAGCTTTATAGTAAAGTTTGAGTCTGGTAATGTGATACCACCTGCTTTTTTTTTTTTTTTGCTGAGGATTGTTCTGGCTATTCTTGGACGTTTGTGTTTCCATATGAATTCCTGTGTTGTTTTTTCTAGGTCTGAGAAGAATGTTGCTGGTAATTTGATGGATATTGCATTGAATTCGTAGATTGTCTTAGGTAAGATGGACATCTTCACAATGTTGATTCTTCCAATACATGAGCATGGGATATTTTTCCACTTGTTTGTGTCATCTTTGATTTCTTTGACCAGTGTTTTGTAATTTTCTTTGTAAAGGTCTTTCATGTCTCTGGTTAGGAAGATGCCAAGGTATTTCACTTTTTTTTGTGTGTGGCTATTGTGAATGGAATTGTGGTTTTTATTTGGGTTTCTGTTTGCTTATAATTGGTGCAAAGAAATGCAATTGTCTTTTGCACATGTATTTTGTATCCTGAGCTTTTGCCAAAGGCCTTTATCAGTGTAAGGAGGTTTTTGACAGATTCTCTTGGGTTTTCAAGGTACACAATCATATCATCTGCAAAGAGAGATAACTGACTCCTCTTTCCTATTTGGATACACTGATTCCTCCTCTTCTCTGATTGCTCGAGCAGGATTTCCAATACTATATTGAACAGGAGGGGTGAGAGTGGGCATCCTTGTCTTGTTCCAGTTTTCAGGGGAAATGGTTCCAATTTTTGTCCATTTAGGAGTATGCTGGCTGTGGGTTTCTCATAGATGGCTTTTACTATTTTGAGGTATGTTTCCCATATGCCTAGATGTTCAAGGGTTTTTATGAACAAGGGGCGCTGGATTTTATCAAAAGCTTTTTCTGCATCTAATGATATAATCATGTGGTTTTTGTTTTGACATCTGTTGATGTATTTAATTACATTTATGGTTTTACGAATGTTGAACCAGGCTTGCATCTCCGGAATGAGGCCTACTTGGTCATGATGGATGATTTTTGAGATGTATTGTTGAATCCGGTTTGCTAGGATCTTGTTGAGAATTTTAGCATCTATGTTCATCAAAGATATGGGCCTGTAGTTCCATTTCTTTGTTGGATCTTTACCTTGCTTGGATATCAATGTGATGTTGGCTTCATAAAATGATTTGGGGAGAGTTCCATCTTTTTCAATCACCTGGAATACCTTCAGTAGGATTGGTATCAGCTCCTGTTTAAATGTCTTGTAGAATGCTACTGGAAAGCCATCTGGACCAGGGCTTCTTTTTGTAGAAAGTTTTCTTATTATGTAGTCAATTTCCTTGATTGTTATTGGTCTATTTAGGGTCTCAATATCTTCTTGTTCCAACCTAGGTAGGTTGTGTGATGTGA
>NW_007254817.1:3376-8426 GCF_000164805.1 Carlito syrichta | reverse complement strand
GTTTTAGAATTAAAGCATGAATGGAAGCATGGTTTTATTAAAAAGTAATGAAAAGTGCATTAGCAGAAGGTGAATACAAATAAACTATTTTAAAGTCAAGCAATATAATCTGCTTAGCTGAAAATAATTCAACAAAATATGTACAAGAAAATAGATTATTTCCTCAAATGTTTTACTGACTGAAATAAGTTTTTAATAAGGTAGTTGAAACATTCAAAGTCTTACCATTTCTTCTTCATCATCTATATAAAGCACACTGGAGTTCATAGAAGCCCATGCCACCATACTCTCATCCCAAGTTTTTGTTTCCTTTCCAAGGTAGTAACAGCTGTTGGAATATGTAAACCATTCCTCTGGACAACTACAATTATATGCTGAGGAAACATTGTAAATTACCCAGAAACAATATGAATAGTTTAAAATAACACTGACAGTGTAAATTTACAAAAGTATGTCATGTGTGTACATAAGATATCTAGGCATTCTAACAGGATGGTATATATAATTAAAAACCCACTGATTCACACATGTACACACTGTAAAGCAGCCTTTCGTCCCCTAATTGTGTTCACACATGAAACGAGCCAGCAGGTTAACGGTCACATTACACACATTTTTAAATCACTGAACAGACATACATTTTTTATAACAGTAAAATTATTTATCTCATGATTTTATAGCAATAGAAAATTGAAACAAATACAATAAGGTTATAGTGTTTTGAATTAGTATTTATATTCATTGCTAAAGAAAAGAAAATAAGCTCCTACATTTTTTATTTACAGACACTTATGGCTAAATTTTATAATTTTTCTCCTGAATATATCTCTGGTGATTTTTTTCATTTCAAAAGAACAATACAAAATTAAAGCTCTGTTATTTCAGAATTTTGGAAATCAATTCGTACCTTTCTGGTTGCTTTCATTTTGGAAAGAATTGGTCTGCTTCTGTGCTGTGGTCGCTAGAAAATTTAAAATAATCTTTTACAAAATTAAGAAGTGAATAAGTCATAATAATGTTAGTTCTTTGAAATTTGGCATATTGTTCAGATATAGAAAAATATAGAACTTTGTGACAAAATATATATATAATGTAATTGAGATTTTGAAAAAATATTTAAATAGTGCAAAGAACCAAATCAATATCTCCTACAGTACTTGATTTAGCCAACTTTCAAGAATTAATTTCTATTTCTTAGTAAGGTTTTTCACTTTGTAAAACATCTTTTTGGAGTTTGAAATCAGAACATATACATCTAATTTAAAGCAAATACTTTTTTTATAATTATTCTTTCATTTATACTTTTTACAAATTCAGAATAATCCACTTTTAGTTCAAAAACAAATGTAAAAATGAGAATTCTGTTCCTCAATATTTCAAAATATTTAGAGGCATTTCTATTCATTTAGGTGAAAAGCACTCCTTTATTTTTCCAAAATATACTTACAATGAATAATAACTATTGTTACCGTGGTCACTATTAATGCCAAACAGATAATTCCCAGGATGCCAACAATGAGCTTCTCTGTAGGTGACGATAAATCTGTAGGACAAGAAATAAAAACACAAAGAAAAAATAGATGGAGATAGTTATTTAGAAGATATGCAGCCTCAGAACCCACTTGCACAAGAATCATATAGGTAAACTTGGACACCAAACTGCATAACCACCAAAAAAGATTTTCTTGGAGAGTACCATTGCACTTTGAGTAAATATAATGCTCTATGATTTGCTGGACAAAAACTACAGATTTCCACAATGTCTGGGTAAAATAGCAACCATATTTCATTTTTAAATAGCATAACTCGTATTGGAACTCTGATATTCACAAATAAAAATTATGTGAACAAACCTGCTCTTTACCCATATCCTGTTACCCAAGCTGCTCATTCTGGACAATTACACTGGAGAGCTGTGAAATGCCATACCTTTGCTGTGGAAAGATTTGTCATTGTCTAGAAGATCCTGAGAAGCAGTTGGAAGGCTTAATTCCACAAAGGTTATTTCCTGTTCAGTTACTAAAATGGAGCTTTTATTGCCCTTAGACTTTCTCTCCTGGTTCTTTGGGTTTGGGGGCAAATTCAGTTTTGAGTAGATTACTCTGTGATTATCCATTTTTCTTGCTGTGTGTTATTAGGAACTCCTCTGTATACTAACAGTGCTCAAGAGGCTAATACAAAGTTTATAATGACAACATACCTAACACAGTCAAAAGGAGCAAAATGGAGAGAAAATACCCACACTTAAGTTTCATTGAGGAATCTACAGTTTTTGCTCTAATTTCCTTAGACTTAAACAAGTTCTTATAGAAAAAAATATTTGTATAAAGGTTTCTGCTTTTCACAAAAAATATTATTGCTGGGGCAATGAAAAGCAATAAATTAGTCAACTAAAAAAGAAATTCCTGAATTACAATAAATACATTAGTTAAGTGTGATTCACAAATATACTTTAATGTCAATACAATACCTGAATTAAAATTTTAATATGGTTTATAGTAATTTTGAAAGTCAAAGTATGTTAAGACTCGTCTGAACATGGAAAACATGAATGTTGACATATATATTATAGTTTTACTAATGAACTTTTATTTGATAGCTTACAGTCATTTATTGACATGAAATAATGGTTACATAATGTTTTTTTTTGAATACTGATGAGTTCTGATAAATTACTAGGAATGTAAAATCTTTATATTTTGGAAAATATTACATGACATAATAAACATACATAACAATATTGGAGAGATTAAAACTTTTTAAAAATACTTATTTCATAGACGTATTGGCTATTATTTCCTGGCTAAAATGTAAAGCCATAAAACAATAAATAAAAATATAGATCATTTATGTAGAAACTGTCTCGGTTTAACATTACAAAAAGATTCCTTGACTGTCAACATGTGTCAAGATCATTTTAGTTGTGTATTTGCAATAATTCAGATAATTTAATCTAATAATTTAGTCAATGGAATCTGGAGATAGAGAGGTCTAGAATTAATTCTGACTTTGAAGTTTGTAATGTCTGCCCTTTAAAAAGTTATTCAGTATCTCATAACACAGCTTATCAATGAAAATGAGCATAAGAACATATAAAATACAATGCATGTAAAATTGGCACATAATCTTTTCAATAAATATCACCTATTTTAATTATTACTTACAACACAATTGCTGTTATTTTTTCCGATTCATGTCAGTTAAAGCATGAAAAATAAATCAATAGAGAAGTACCTTACAGAAATATGATATACACTATTGCTATATATATTTTTTTTTTTTTTTTTTTTTTTTTTTTTTGAGTTGGAGTCTCACTCTGTCCCACAAACTGTATTGCAGTGGCCGCTCCCGGCCACCACAGCCTCAACCTGCTGGGCTCCGGCGATCCTTCCGCCTCAGCCTTCCGAGTTAGCTGGAATTACAGGCATGAGCTACCACGCCTGGCCGATTTTTTTTGTATTTATTGTAAAGATGAGGTCTCACTGCCCAGGCGGGTCTCGAACCCGCGGTCTCAGGCAATCCACTCACCTCAGCCTCCCAAAGGTGCAGGATTACAGGCTGAGCCACTGAGCCCGACTCTATTGCAATATTTTAATCAACTTTTAAAAAGTATTTTTCAAAACACTTTTAATGCAATTTAGTATTTTATGTAATCTACTTCATATTCTTTTATTAAAAAATAAAAATTGATTTTATTAAATCTACTTTATCATCTGATAATAGTGAATTTAACTTTCATTTATTTATTTACTTTAACAATCTCTGTACTATATATAATTTTTATATTATTCAAAGATACACAATGTTCTGATTACAAAAATCCAAAATTACTTGATAGTTATGATATTTACAGGTTACGTAAATAATATTGACTAACAAATCCAAATATGTGTGAATGCCATTTACTACTTTCCACAAACAATAATTTGAAAACTTTAATAAATTCTCCAACATATTTTACATTCCAGGAGCTCCAGCCTCCCTACCTGGCTGCAGAACCCAGTTCTGCCCCAAGCCTCCACCACCCAGGGAGGCCTGCAGCACGCTCACCCTGGAGCACTGGGCGGCCTTGTTGGCTGTACCACCCCACCCTGAGCCACTGTGCACACTATACTGACCAGCAACACTCAGTAGTCTCAAACTCCGCCTCCTTCGACACCCCTGGCCACAGCAGGACCAGAGATTAGCTGGAGCTCGGAGAACAAGCAGAGACCTGCATTGTCCCTTGAGATCCACCCAGCTCTGTGCAGCCTCCAGCTTGGGACCTAGGAACAAAGAGAGAAAAAGAGGTCCAAGCTGCATGTGACACACCAACCCACAGCACCCAGCTATCTCACACTCTGCCTGCCACAGCTGGACCTGGCTGCAGTCGAACCAGAGATCATCTGGAGCCCTGTGACCAGGCAGAGACCTGCAGTGCCTCGCCCACACAGCTCTGCCCAGCCTCCAACTTGGGATCAAAGACCTCATGTTCATGTAAGGGAATAGTACATCATAAGGAGTTTGGTCAGCTTGTGTGTCTGTATGATTGTATGTCCTAGTTTGTTTGTTGTAGTCGCTACTGTTTTTTGTTTAATTGTTTGTGTTTTCTTTTTTTTTTCTTTTCTTTCTTTTTTTTTTGAGTTGGAGTCTCACTCTGTCACCCAGACTGGAGTGCAGTGGCCGCTCCCGGCCACCGCAACCTCGACCTGCTGGGCTCCGGCGATCCTTCCGCCTCAGCCTTCCCAGTAGCCGGAATTACAGGCATGCGCTACCACGCCCGGCTGATTTTTAGATTTATTGTAGAGATGAGGTCTCGCTGCCCAGGCGGGTCTCGAACCCGCGGGCTCAGGCAATCCACTCACCTCAGCCTCCCAAGGGCACGGGATTACAGGCTGAGCCACCGAGCCCGGCTTGTTTGTGTTTTCTTTTTTTCTCTTACTTTTATCTGTCTTCAGGACTATTTTCATTTATTAGTGGGTACCTTTATCTCTTTCCTCCTACTCTTCTCTGTGTCCACCTTCCACTCCCCCTCCCACCCCAGCTCATTTCTTTCCCTTTTCTTACATCA
>NW_007254817.1:1366-3098 GCF_000164805.1 Carlito syrichta | reverse complement strand
TGCATCTGATTATAGTATTACACATTATGCTGACCAGGATCTGATTCTCCTCCCTAGTAGTGAATAAAAATGGATAATTCTGTTATATTTTGTAGGATTATTGCATGAAACAAGAGCATTTTTCCATATATTGTAAGAATGAATGCTATGAAACCAGATAATGGCATTTTTCATAATTATTGCAAAGATTTGATTATCATGAAAACTGAATAGAGCAGTTTCCTCTTATCCTGGTGGGAGACATTGACCACAGTAGATCCTGAAACCCCAGATAGTACAGATCCCTGTATAAACTATGTTTTCCCTATGCATACAAACCTACAATAAAGTTTAACTTATTAAAATTATTCTTACACAAGAGATAAACAATAACCATAGTATAAAATAATAACTATAACAATATACCTACATCGCTACTCTACCATTTGGGACCATTATTAAGTACTAAGAATGCCTTGAACATAAGCACCACCTTGGCAAGACATCGCATCTGATAACTAAGACAGCTACTAAATGTCTAATAGACAGTAGCACAGACCGTGTGACTCTGGCAAAGCAATGATTCATGTCCCAGTTGCGACAAGTGCTTACTCCAGAAAGTTGCTCATACTACTCAGAACGTTGCACAATTTAAAAATCATTAATTGTTTCTAATATTTTTAAAAATTTTTTTTGGCTATGGTTGATCCTGAGTAACTGAAATCACAGAAAATAAAATTGTAAATAAGGAGGGCCTGCTGTAATACATTCTTTAATATTTTTATCAAACTTTACTAATTTTAATTTTTTTCTTTATATCTGTAATTCATCTTACACTTGTTATATTATTCTTAGAATTTATCCTTTTATGCATTTTCTTCTATATGCACCATAAAAAATATACTTGTGTTTGAAAATTGAGTCATTTTTTGACAACCAAGGATGACCACTGCTGCTATCACAGATTCCAATCCGTACTAGCAGTTACAGGAAGTCCAGACGTGTCTAACACAATAAATGGTATTTATGTAAATAATAATTTAGGCAGCCGTGCTCGGTGGCTCAGCCTGTAAACCCGCGCCTTTGGGAGGCTGAGGTGAATGGATTGCCTAAGCCCGCGGGTTCGAGACCCGCCTAGGCAGGCGAGACTTCATATCTACAATAAATCAAAAAAATTAGCCGGGCATGGTAGCTCGCGCCTGTAATTCCGGCTACTTGGAAGGCTGAGGCGGAAGGATCGCTGGAGCCCAGCAGGTCGAGGCTGCGGTGACTGGGAGCGGCCACTGCACTCCAGTCTGGGCGACAGAGTGAGACTCCAACTCAAATAATAATAATTATTATTATTATCGTTATTATTATTAATAATATAATAATGATTATCATTATTATTATTATTCAGGCTTCAAACTGCCACTGCCCATGGAGGACCTCGTCACCCTCCCCTCAGAGACCCGGGTGCCCTCCCAGGGTGAAGTGCCCCACCTGGCCCCAAGCCACCACTACTCACAGAGGTACTTGCCTCCCACCCCTTGGAGCTCTGGGTCCCCTCCCTGACTAAAACACCCCTCTCTGCCCCAAGCTGCCGCCAGTCAAGGAGCTCCAGCCTCCCTACCTGGCTGCAGAACCCAGTCCTGCCCCAAGCCTCCACCACCCAGGGTGTCCTGCAGCTCCCTCACCCTGGAGCACTGGGCGGCCTTGTTGTCTGTACCACCCCACCCCCAGCCACCGTGCACACTATACTGACCAGGAACAC
>NW_007254817.1:0-940 GCF_000164805.1 Carlito syrichta | reverse complement strand
TGGGTACCTTTATCTCTTTCCTCTTACTCCTTCTCTGTGTCCACCTTCCACTCCCCTCCCACCCCAGCTCCATTTCTTTCCCTTTTCTTACATCATTTTACGTTCAGGGAGCAAATCAATACTCCCACTTCATGAACAGATTGCAAGGTGGTAGGAAGCAGGTTCCAGTGTATCCATACACCTGACAGTGGATACTGTGATCTGCAGATAAATTTTGAATCACAGTTTCTCCATCAAATAAAACTCTAACTGCAAATGTAGAGCCCCCAACCTGCATTCCAGCTTCAGAATTGAAGAAAGTCAGAGGATTCACACAAGGAAAAATAGGAGATTGAGCCAACAGAAGTAAAAGCATCCCCACCACCCCTGAACAACAGATTTAAAGAAGACGGAGGAAAAAAAGGAAAAAGTGGGAGGAAAACCTACACAGATGAAGAAAAACCAAAAGAAGAATATAAGTCTCACACAGACCCCTGGGAGATCGGATAATGAGAAAACAAGAGTTCACAATGCAAACAATGAAGAGCCCCCAGAATGGTCACAGAATGCAAAACCAGACATCAAGACATTAATAGAGGGAATAAAAATAATTGAGGAGAGACAAGCAAAAAATAGGAAGGAGTTGATAACTGAGATAACAGCAGTAAAGAATACTGTGATTGAAATAAACAACAAACTAAGTATGGAAAGCAGAATTAGCCAAGCAGAAGACAGAATCTTAGAACTTGAAAACCAAAATATTGAAATAAACTAAACTGCCGAAAACATAGAAAAGAAGATTAAAGATGGACAAATCCTTCAAGAGATGAGTGATTACTTCAAGAGAAAGAACCTAAGACTTCCTGAGGCAGAAAGAGAGACAGAGACCACCCTGGAATAAACATTCCATGTTATTATTCAAGACAACTTCCCTCACCTCACCAGCGATGCTAAAATTCAA
>NW_007254816.1:1801-10450 GCF_000164805.1 Carlito syrichta | reverse complement strand
AAAAACTGTTTTACAAACTGTCATTCATTTGGTTCATTGATGTTATTTATATGTAAAGTAATTACTGGTATGATGATGATTATACTTGCCACTTGATTACATATTTGGGGGAGGAGGACATTCCTTCTGATGTTGTTGTTGTTGCTGTTCCTCTGTTTCCCTTTCTGTTATCCTTTATTCATTTGTCTTTTGATGGACACATACATAGTTTCTACATAATGTCTATTGTTATTTATATTGTAGGATAAGGGTTCACTATTATTCATATGCTTGCAGACATACACTTTTTTCAACATCATTTGAAAAAAAGACTCTTTCCTCACTGCATTCTTGGCATCCTTTGATGATCAATTGACCATACAGGCATAGATTAATTTCTCATTGATATTTATGCATATCTCTATGTTCATACCATTTTATTTCCTGTAGCTTTGTAATACGTTTTTAAACCTTGAAGTGTGATGACTCCAGCTTTGTTCTTTTTCCCAAGATTGTTTTGGCATACATGTTCATCTGTTTTCTATGTAGATTTATTTTATTTATTTCCATAAAAAAATGCCTCCTGGATTTTTCCAGAGATGACATTAAATATTTAGATTGCTTTGGGTTGTATGGACATTTTAACAATATTAAGTCTTGAAATCCATAAACAGGATGTCATTCTTTTGTGTCTTTTTCATTTTCTTTGATATTTTGTGGTTTTCATTGTATAAGTCTTTCACTTTCTTACTTGAGTATTTCATTCTTTTTTAGTGTTATTGAAAATACGATTGTTCCTTAATTTCATTTCCAAAATTTTCAAAATTGTGTTTTGTGTAGAGAAACACATCTGATTTCCATTATTTTAAAAATTATTTTGTAATTTTTGTATGTTTTTAAATTATTTTATAATTTTCCTGAATTCATTTTTCAATTCCACCAGTTTTGGGGTGGAGCCTGCTAGGTTTCATATAACATATATATGACTATGTTATTTCCAAACAAACAATCTTGCTTCTTTTTTCCCGATATACTTCTACCTTATATGTTTCTTGTCTAATTGCCAGGATCAGAATTCCCAGCACTATGATGAATATGAGTTGGAGAGCAGGCATGGTTGTCCATCTAGTGCCTAATTTTAATGCAAACACTTTTAGCTTGTCACTATTAATTATGATGTCAGCCATAAACTTTTTTTATCGTCTTTATTGTCTTGAGGTGCTTTCTGTGTATTCTGAGGTTCTGGAAATTATCATCATCAAAGTGTGTAAAATGTTTTTTCTGCTTCTATTCAGATCAGAATATCACTTTTAATTTATCAATGTATTGAAACACACAACTGATTTGCATAGTAAAATATTTTTGCTTATTAGAGGTAATTCTCAACTGATCATAGAGTAGGATTCTTTTAGTGTGCTACTGGATTCAGTTTGCCAGCATTTTGTTGTGAATTTTTACATCTATATTCCAGTCTATTGGCCTGTAATTTAGCTATCTTTGTCTGGGCTTGGTATCTGGGTCCTGCTAGTCCCATAACATGCATTTGGAAAATTTCCTATTTCTCTAATTTTTTTAAATTATTTTTTATTCCTTAAATATTTGACACAATTCACCAAGAAAGCTGTTTAGCCCTTGGCTTTTGTTGTTGAGAAAATCCTTGGCTTTTCTTTGCTGGAATTTTTATGATTACTGATTCATTCTCCATACTTGCATAGATTTTTATAGACTTTCTATTTGTCTCATGATTTAGTCTTTTTAAGTTGCATGTTTTTCATATTTTATCAATTTCTTTTAGGTGCCAAGAGTTTGGGGTTTTAATTATTCATAGCAGTCTCTAATTTTTTTAATTGCTGTTACATTTATGGTAACTTCTTTCCTTCCACTGTATTTTTAACTCTATTTATTTTTGTCTTCACTGCTTTATTTTATTTTTTTAGTTTTTAAACTGTGTGCTGCTTTTGGTTATCTATTCAGTAAATCAATTATTTTCTTTTGTTGATTTTTATTGTTGCTATATTCTCTGCTTAGTTTTTTATTTGCTCCAGTCTTTGCTAAAATAGCCTTCTGGATGTCTCACAAAGGGAATTTGCCCATGAGTTGTTTCTGCCCAAATGTGATTGTGGAGAGAATGAAGATCCAGGGCTCTTGTGTGCTGCTGACTTGACTTTCCAACAATTGAAAACTGAATTAGAACGACCTTGCCATCCTGAGATAATTCTCACTTGGTCATGGTGTGTTACCCTTTATACATACTGTGAAATTTGATTTTCTAACAGTTTATTAATGATGTTGGCATCCATGCCAATTGTTCTGTAGTTTTTTTCCTTACAATATATTTTCCTGATTTCAGATTAGATTATTATTCATCCCATAATACTAGTCAAATGTATTCTCTTTATATCAATTATCTAGACATTTTACATATAATTTAAATTGTTTAATCTTGAAATGTTGAGTAATAGTCTCCACAGTGTTCTTATACACTTGGAATTTTATTTATTTATTTATTTATTTATTTATTTATTTATTTATTTATTTATTTATTTATTTTGAGTTGGAGCCTTGCTCTTTTGCCCAGACTGGAGGACAGTGGCATGCTCCCGGCCACGGCAGCCTCAACCTGCTGGGCTCTAGCGATCCTTCTGCCTCAGCCTTCCAAGTAGAGGGAACTACAGGCATGTGCTACCATGCACAGTTAATTTTTTTAATTTGCTGTAGAGATGAGGTCATGCCAAGTTGTCCAGGTGTGTCTCGAACTCGCAGGCTGAGGCAATCCACTCACCTCAGCCTCCCAAATAGCGGGATTACAGGCTGAGCCACCAAGCCTGGCTTACTTATGTGGTTTTTAACTAAAATATTAAAAAAAATAATTTTCTGTCAAAAAAAATTTTGTGAAATACACTTCCTCAACTTTTATAGTTTTTATATTTCAATAAATTTCTTAGCCTCATGAATGTTTTCAATATATTGTTATAAAGTTGTTCACACTATTACATTGATACCTTTACAATTTTGCTGGATCAGTTATATCATAACCACTCTCACTTTTGATCTATGTGGTGTGTGTGTGTGTGTGTGTGTGTGTGTGCCATTGTTCTGGCTAGTTGTCTATCTTTTTTACTTGAAAATAATATTCCAAGTTGTCATTTTTAGAAACATTATTTAGACCATGTATCTTCAAATACTTGGAGATTTTCCAGAGGTCTTTCTGTTATTTATTTCAATTCAATTATGATCATACTGTGTATTATTCAAATCTTCTTACTTTTATTAAGAAACTAAATTTCTCATGTCTACTTTAAATTTAAGGTTACTGAGTTCATTGATTCATGGTTTAGAATATAATCTATATTGAACCATGGTCTGGAAATTCAAATAAAGTGTTATAGTGTTTAAATAAAGTGTTATAGTGTTTAAATAAAGTGTTATAGTGTTTAAATCATTTTGGTTAACAGCATTGTTCAAAATTTTTCTATCTGATTTTTTGTCTACTTATTTGATTTATAATTGAAGTATTGAAATCTTACTGTAATTATAAATGTGTCTACATTTCTTAGCAATCCAGTTGTGTTTTGCCTCACATCTTTTGAGCTCTATTCTGTGATACGCATTAAAATTATGTACTCTTGTTAAATTAACACTTTTATTACCTTATTCCTCCTGTTAGCATCCCTTGTCCTGAAACATATTTTAATATTAATAAAGTCATTTCAGCTTTCTTTTGCTTCCAGTTAACATTTTATAACTTTTTCCTTCTTTTTTTCTTGTATCCAACTGCGTGTTTACAATTAAAATAAAATGCTATTAGGCTGTTAACATTGGGTTTCACTTTTTCATCAAATCCTCTTCTATCTGCCTTTTATTTATGTCATTTATATTTAATGTCATTATTGACATTGTTAGGTTTAGTCTAGCAATTGTTAGGTATGCCCTATTGTTCCATATGTACTTGTTCACATTTTTTTTTCTATTTCTGACATTGTTTATAGAATATTTTGAGATATTTCAATGATTCTATATAATTTGTTGGTACTTTCTGCTGCATGTATTCATCTCAGGGAGTACAGCAGGGTCTTTTTAGATTTCCCTTTGCTGGGTCATGGTTGAGAAATTCTCTCAAAGAAAAATGTTGAAGCAATCATAGAATTCATCTCATTTTTTACAACTCCCAGAAATTAGAGCCCTCAATTGCCTGATTTACAATACCTTGCAAACCATATATTCTACCCATTTTTTTGTTGTTTAAAAAAGTAGGGTAAACCTTTTTGTAAGGTAAGTATAGGGAGGTCGGGAAGATAGTGACTGAGCCAGTCAGACTATGCAAGTCTTGATGTGAGTGAGTGTATGGAAAATTTTGTGTACATGCTAGTGAGTGAGTGGGCATGTGAGTGTTTGACTGAGTGAGGACTAGGGAGCTGGTGGCCAGAGCTCTCCTGGTGCAGAGGCTCGTGCTGCAGCTGCCCGGCTTGGACCCTAGTAATTCTCAGCAGGCAGAAGCAAAGCAAGTTTTTTTACATCAATGAAACGCTTCCTGGGAAGAAAATGCTGGGAAAGACTGACTAAGTGGGGGCTCATGAGCAAGTGGCAATGGTCCTGGTGCAATAGTTGGTGCTGCAGTTTCTCTGCTTGGTCCCTGGCTCTTTCCATGTCACAAAAGTCAAGAGTCATTTTTTTAATGGACAAGCAGCAGGAGAGACTACCGCCCCAGACTCTGCCTCACCACTGAAGCAGGAGATACTGCCAGCTCCAAGCTTTGCATCATCACTTCAGCACCTGGCCAGGCACTGGTAGCAGGGGCTGCAAAAGGAGCCCAGAGGCAGAATCTCACCAAAGTAGACAAGAGAGGCACCCCATCACCATCTTGAAGGCAAGGCAGGAAAGTGCTCTGACTTGCCACCACATAGCAACAGACCTGATCTTTTTGACTGATGGATCAACTACTTGGGTGTTGTTAGTGACCCAGAGGGAATATCCTGAAAGCACAAACTTTGGAAGACCCTGACAAGTGCTGAGCCCCAGGCGCCCTACCACCTACCCTGATCCTGCCATGGGACAAAGGTGTGGCCAGAAAAGGATGAAGAAGAACTCCAAAGATATCAGTGGTGAGTCCAGGGCTGCTCCAAACCCCCTCCTACCCCACAATCCTCTGAACATTAAACCCACACAGCTGGGGCACAAATGAGAGGGACAAACCGAGGTGGTGCCTATATGTCTGTTGCAACAGGAGAACTCCATTCCAGGATAGGCCTGACTGGGGCACCCCTGCAAGCACATAGCTGGGGAAGAGACAACCCCACACCTCCTCACTGGAAAAGGGCTCCATGATCATTCAAGCGAGGGAGGGGAGGACAGACTGCAGCCCCACCCACCTCCATTACCCCTCCTTCTTTCGTGTCTTGGACACTAGGAAGACTGTGAAAGAGGTGGAAGCTCTACAGGAGACCAGATTGGAGGAACAGTTACAGAGCCTACCAAAAAAGGGCAGGGTTTTTTTTTTTAATTTTTAATTTTCTTTCAATTGCTTAAAATTTTTTGACTATAGGTTTGTTAGTTCATCTATTTTATAAATTTTTTCCTTTGTGCAGGAATGTGTATGTGAGGGTTTGATCTGCAACCCCCCAATTTTTTTCCTTTCTTTTTTTGTTTATTTCTTCTTTTGTTTGTTGTTTTCTGTTTATGTGTATATGTGAATGATTGACTATTCATTTTCAATTTTGTTGTTGAATTTTTTCTGCTCTTTTTTCTTTTTCTGATTGTTATTTTTTATAGTTTAAGGTGTGTGTCAATATATGTGTAAGGGATCAATCTGAATTCCTCTTTGAGGGGGAGGGAGGGAGTGGTTTTCTTCTCCTTGCACTTTGCTAGGTATGTGTGTGTGTGTTTAATATTCTTGGTTTTTTTTTGTTGTTTGTTTTGTTTCACTATATTGTTATTCCAGTTTATTTTGGATTGTGTATGTCTGTGTGTGTGTTCAATTGTTTTTTGCTTTGGTTTCTGCTTTTAGTAGTCACGTAGAGTGGTGATGGGGAGTATGTCTCAGGGAACACATACTTCAATCAGTGAACACTGTAATTTGCAAGTATTTTCTGAATCCTTGTGCCCCATGCCAAACTTTATTCAACTTTCAAAAACTACAATAGACAACAAAACTTCTCACCCTCAATCCTATTGCAAAATAGAACAAATCCAGAGCCCAGATCTGGGAAGAATAGAGGGCTGAGAAAACATCAAAAGGGAAAGCCTCTCCCACTGACACTGAATAACAGAGCTGAAGAGAAAAACAAGAGATCTGTGACAAATGAGAAAATAACCAAAGGAAGACCACAAGCATTTCATGTGTAACACAGAGAAAAGTCCTGAAAAATCAGACCTTGGAGCCCAAACAATGGAAGTCACTAACAACTGACCCTAAATATGACAGAGATTAGGGAATGGATGGGAGGAGCGAATAAGACTCAAGAAAGAAAAGATGCAACACTGAAAGAACTAGAAAAAGAGATGTTGGCAATAAAAAATTTCATCAAGGAAATAAATAATAAGATGACAAGCATGGAAAGCAGAATTAATCTAGCTGAAGAAAGATTTTAAGAACTCGAATCAGAACATGGAATTAGTCAAATCTGTAAAAAACATAGAAGACTCTGAAGAAAAAACAAGCCTACAAGAGATGTGCAATTATATCAAGAGGCTGAACTTATGCCTCATTGATATCCTAGAATAAGAAAGGGAAATGAAGAACAACTTGGAGCAAGTATTCCAGAAGGCAATCCAAGAAAATTTACCCCATACTCCAGTGATGTGACCAGGCAGGCACAAGAGATCCTGAGAACCCTCACAAGACTTAAAATGACAAAACCAACCCTCAGACACATAGTAATTCATCTACACAAAGTAGATACAAAAGAAAATATCCTAAAGGAAACAAGAGAGAAACTTCAGAATACCTACAAGGGAAAACCAACCAGAATAGCAGCAGACCTATGGGCAGAAACACTACAAG
This sequence comes from Carlito syrichta, assembly GCF_000164805.1. Classification (NCBI taxonomy): domain Eukaryota; kingdom Metazoa; phylum Chordata; class Mammalia; order Primates; family Tarsiidae; genus Carlito; species Carlito syrichta. The sequence continues at coordinate 3,471 of NW_007254816.1, read as the reverse complement.
AAAGAAGAGACGGGAGTTCAATATTCAAAGTCCTCAAAGATAAACAAATTTACCAAAAATTATGTTACCCAGTCAAGCTCAGCTTCAACAGTGATGGAAAATTGAAATCCTTTCCAGATATCCAATACTTAAGAGATTATGCCACTTCCAGACTAGCTCTACAGTAGACACTTAAAAAGTTATTAAGCACAGAAGAAAGAAAAAAAGAATGACTATACACTTCCCTAGAGAGCAGAGCACAGAATTAATAGAGAATACAGCGCAAGAAGAAACTTGAAAACACAAACATACATCAAACCTAAAGCCAAAAGAAAACAAGCAGACAATGAAAAAACTTTATAAGAACTTCATGACAGGGATAAAAAAATCACATTTCAAAAATCAGCCTGAATGTGAATGGACTAAATGCACCACGGCAAAGACACAGAATGGCAAACTGGATAAGAAACTATGACCCAATTATTTGCTGCATCGAGGAGACTCATCTCACTACAAGTGATGCATACAGACTCAAGGTTAAAGGATGGAAAACAAGTTTCCAGGCAAATGAATCAAAAAAGAAGGCAGGAGTTGCAATCTTAATATCAGACAAAACAATCTTTAAGCTATCAAAAATTTAAAAAGATGCAAAAAGATACTACATAATGATAAAAGGTTCAATCCATCAACAAGAAATATTCCTCCTGAACATATATGCACCCAACACAGGAGCACAAGTGTTTATAAAGCAACTACTAAGTAAACTAAAAAAAGATACTGACTCTAACACTCTTATAACAGGGGACTTAGATACCCCACTGACAGCCTAAGATGGATCACTGAGGCAAAAAATCAACAAGGAGATGCAAAACCTAAACTTGACATTCGACCAAATGGAATTAATAGATACCTACAAATTATTCCACCCAACAACGACAGAATATACATTCTATTCATCACCACATGGAACATACTCCAAGATTGATCACATCCTTGACCATAAATCAAGCATAAACAAATTTCATAAGGTTAAAATCTTGCCATGCACATTTTCAGACCACAGTGGAATAAAAATAAATATCAACACCAACAACATTTCCCAAAAGCCCACAAAGACATGGACACTAAACAGCATTATGTGGAACAACTACTGGGTCAAAACTAAAATCAAAGCAGAAATTAAAAGTTTCCTGGAAACAAATGAACATGAAGAAACATCTTACCAAAACCTCTGGGATGCCATGAAAACAGTTCTAAGAGGGGGATTTATATCTGTATGATTACACATCAAGAAAACTGAAAGATCACAAGTGGAGAGGCTAACAAATCACCTAAGAAAGCAGGAAAGAGAAGACCACTAAAACCTCAACTTCAGCAGAAGAATCCAAATCACCAAAATAAAACCCCAAAAATGGGACAGAGAAGACAAAAATATCATAGGAAATATCAACAAAGCAAAAAGCTGGTTCTTTGAAAGAATTAACAAGATTGATGGACCCCTAGCCAGAATGACCAAGAAAAAGAGAGAAAAAACCCAAATAAACACAATCAGAAATGCAAAAGATCAAATCACAACTGACCTCGGAGAAATAAAAAAGATTATCAGACATTACTATATGAAAACAAACTTCATAACCTAAAGAAAATGAAGGACTTTCTGATATCACACAACCTCCCCAGATTGAAACAAG
>NW_007254816.1:0-806 GCF_000164805.1 Carlito syrichta | reverse complement strand
CCATCTTACCAAAGGCAATCTACAGATTTAACACAATACCCATTAAATTACCAACATCATTTTCTCAAACTTGGAAATGACAATACTGAAATTCATATGGAAACATAAATGACCACAAATAGCCAAAACAGTCCTTAGCTAAAGAAACAAAGCTGAAGGTATCACATTTCCAAACTTTAAACTTTACTGTAAGGCTACAGTAATCAAAACAGCCTGGTAGTGGTACAAGAACAGGAATATAGACCAGTAGAACAGGATAGAGATTCTGGAAGCAAAGCCTCAATTTCTCAACCAATTCATCTTTGACACAGTCTCCACCAACAACCACTGGGGAAAGGAGACCCTATTCAGTAAATGGTGCTGGGAAAACTGGTCGATCACCTACAGAAGAATGAAACAGGACCCCTATCTATCACCATACACAAAAAATAGCTCTAAATGGATCCAAGATCTAAACATAAATCCTCAAACAATAAGAATCTTATAAAGCACAGGAGACACCAGTATGAAAATTGGAACTGGCACCCAATTCCTGATCAGAACCCTAAGTGTCCACACCATAAGAAATAAGATAGACAAGTGGGAGCTCAGGAAAAGCATGAGCTTCTGAAAAGCCAAAGATACTATCAAGAGAGCAGGGAGACAGCCCATCGAATGGGAAAAAAATATTCATCAACGGTATATCTGACAAAGGCCTAAGAGCTAGGAACTCAAACATGCCGAAAGGAAAAATAAAGACAGCCCCATTAAAAAGTGGACAAAAGACATGAACAGACACTTCTCAAAAGAAGATATATGGGCAGCCA
>NW_007254815.1:0-3019 GCF_000164805.1 Carlito syrichta | reverse complement strand
AGGCCAGATTTCAGGGACAAACAGAATCTTCTTGCCATATTTGGATGGATCTCTGTCTTAAGGAGAACCCTGTAATCCTTCCCCTTTCCGTGTCTCTTTCTATTTTGAAAGGTTACAAGGGTTTTGCAGTTGCCAAATGTTTAGTATGTATTTTTAAATGGAACGAGGAATCATGAAATCCACGTCCTTAGGAAACTTCTGGGCATCTGTCTTTTGATATACTGAGTTTGGAATCCACATTGACAGGAAAAATCAGGGCATCTTACTGAGAACGAAACGGAAATCCGGTTGTTAGAGTTCTCATTTTCCAGAATCTACCAGGCCCCTTGGTAAGGTTTAATCAGCAATCTGGGCTTCTGGGTCCGTACATTTTCTGAGCTACTTGGTCCCTGGATATGCTAAATTTATCATTACAGATCCTCAGGGACTTTCTGTTCCTCTTGTTAGTTGTAATCAAGGATCTGGCCCTACAAATCCTTTTGTTTCCTAGGAAAATCTACGACCATAATCATATTCCCCAGAATCAAAATGTATATTGGTACAAAATTCCTCGATTCAGGTGACCTCAAAGCACACAAAATTCTTGTGGGCGGGCATTTTGGAATTGGGATGCTTTGTTTGGAAGATTCCACATTTTGGCGAGGTCTTGTGAAGGGGAACCAGGAATCTTGGATTCCAGTTTCCAAAGAATATTATGGACGTCTTTCTCTTGATATCCAAAAAACTGGAATACTGGGTCTCCAGGAACTGTCTCGGCATCCGGCAGAGTGAAGCAGGAAGCTGGATAATGGAGGTCATCATATACAGGAAACTACACGTCATATTCTAAGGAAGTATAAGGAATATTCCTCATATGAGTCCTCAATTCCAAAAACTACATGCCGTCTTCCTAAGAGGTAACCACGAATCAGGTTTTGAAGTAGGAATCTGGGTAATGGGAGTCCTCACATACAGAAAACTTCACTGCCTATTGCTAAGTAACAGTAAGCAATCTGCGTTACTCGTGTCCTCCATCCCCAAAACACTTCAGGTTGTCTTGCTATGGGCTAAACACGAATCATGGTGATTTCGAGCATGAATCTGGGAAATGGAGTCCCTATTTTAGGCAACTACATGACTTTTTGCTAAGAAAGAATAAGGAATAAGAGCTACACGAGTCCTCAATCCCAGAAATCTACAGATCATCTTGGAATGTGCTAAAAAGGAATCAGAGTTACGAAGCAGGATGTGTCTAATGAGAGTCATATAATACAGGAAAATACACAGCCCCTTGCCAAAGAAGAAAAAGAATCGGGGTTATAGCAGTCCACAGTCCTAAGAATCAACAGGTCATATGCTGTGGCCTAAACAAGAATCAGGTTTTAGAAGCTGGAATATAGTTAAGAGCAGTCCTCATATACAGAATCTACACGATCACTAACTAAGGAGAAAAAGGGAACCTGTTTTACACGGTTCCCCCATCCCAATATCTACATGACATCTTGCTAATGGCAAAACAAGAATCAGGGTTTCCAAACAGGATTCTGGGAAAAGGGAGTGCTCATATACAGGACATTATATGGACACTCACTAAGGAAGAATAAGGAATCTCTGATACACTAGTCCACATTCCGAAAAATTCTCAGCGTGTCTTTCTGCGTTATAAAGAAGAATCAATGCTTCAAGCTCGTCTCTTGTTTTGGAGATATTAGGCTGGTAGGTATTATGAATCAGTCATTTCAGGACTCCATCAACATTCTGGTCCTCTAGAGAGTTGCAGTCGTGTATCTGGTAGTACAAGTCCCTTAGATTCCTCAGGACAATTAAGGCCAGATTCCCGGAAGAAAAGTATCATTCTGCCGTATTTGGATGTAACTTTGGTCTTAACATGAACTTGGTAATCCTTAAATTTCCATTTGTAGTTTATTTGTAGAGGGGTCGAGGGTTTTGCAGTTACCAAATATTTAGTACGAATTATTAAAATGCAACCAGGATTCATGGATTCCACGTCCCTAGCAAACATCAAGGCATCTATATTTTGTACAAAGAGTTTTAGAATCCACATGGACAGGGAAAATCAGGGCATCTTGCTGACAACGGAAAGGTTTTCCGGTTCTTGGAATTATTAATCGCCTAAATCTACAGAGTCTCTTGATAAGGTTTAATCAGCAATCTGGGCTTCTATGTCGCCACATATTTAGTGTGTCTGTTGAAAATGGACCAGGAATCTTGGGTTCCAATTCCTCAAAATGTTATGGGAGTCTTTCTCTTGATATCCAAGCAACTGGAATTCTAGGTCACCAGGAAATGTCTCGGGGTCTTGCAGGGAATGAAGCGGGAATTTCAGTATTGGGAGTCCTCATATACAGAAAGCTACACGACCTGTTGCTACGGAAGTATAAGGAATCTCGGTTACATGAGTCCTCCATCCCAGAAACCTACAGAGCGTCTTGCTAATAGATAACCACCAATCAGGTTTTGGGAGTAGGAATCTGGATATTGGGAGTCCTCATATACAGGAAACTACACTGTCTATTGTTAAGGAAGAATATGGAATCTGGTTTACATGTGTTCTCAATCCCAAAAAAACTTCAGTGTGTCTTGCTAAAGGTAAACACGAATTTGAGTTTTTGAAGCATAATCTAGGGAAATGAAATTCTAATATACAGGCAACTGCACGGACATTTCCCAAGAAAGAATCAGGAATCTGGGTGACACGTGTTCTCAATCCCCAAAAAACTACACGGCATCTTCCAAAGGTGTAAACAAGCATCAGACTTTCGACACATGTATCTGTGAAAAGGAGTACTCATATATAAGAAACTGCATGTCTATTGCAAAAAATAAGGAATCTGGGTTATACGAGTCCTCAGTCCTTAAAATCTATGGAGCATCTTGCTGATGGCTAAAGAGGAATCAGGGATTCTAGGCAGGAATGTGTGTAATAGCAGTCCTCGTATACAGGATACTACATGGCCTCTTGCTAAGAAAAAAGAACAAATCTGTTTTACACTGTTCCACTATCAAAAAATCTACATGG
>NW_007254814.1:0-33061 GCF_000164805.1 Carlito syrichta | reverse complement strand
CGACTCCTCTATGATACATCATTTTTGACTTGTTCTCCTCTGTGATGGGTGCCCCAATGATTCGCTTTTGTCTGTGATCACTGTCCCAGTGACTAGGTCTCATATTTAGTTGGTTCTCCAGTGACTGGCCTTCCTTGATAATGTGTGTCCCCCAATGTTTGTGATGTCTCGGTGATTGGTGCCCCAGTGACTGGTCCTCTTTCATAGTGGGTGCCCTAGTAATAACCCCTACTCTGTAATGGATGTCCCAGACTGGGCTTTCTCCATAATTTGTGCCTAAATATGAAGATCTTCATTATGGCATTCCCAGTGACTGCACGTCCTCAGTTTTATGTCACAGTGCAGAGTTCTCTGTGGTGGTTGTCCCTGTGTCTAGTCCTTCTTTATAATGGGCACCCCAGTGACTAAGTCCTCCTCTGATATGGGTGTCACAGTGGCAGTCATTTTTTATGATGGGTGCCTTAGTGACTAGTCTTCCTCTGTGAGATGTACCGCTGTGATTGTCCCACTTCTGTGATGGGTTCTCCGGTGACTGTCCCTACTCTATGATGTGTGTTCAAGTGACTGGCCATCTTCTGTGATGGCTGTCCCGTGACTAGGGCTCCTCTGTGAGGGTAACTCAGTGACTGGTACTTTTCTGTAATATTTGTCTGAATAATTGTGTCTCCTCTTTGATTGGTTCTCCAGTGTCCCTGACTAGCCTTCCTTTCTGAAAGGTGATCCTGAGTAGCCTTACTTTCTGAAAGGTGATCTAGTGACTGGAGCTCCTCTTAATGGGTATGCCAGTGACAGCCTCTTCAGTGATTGGTGCTTCAGTTACTGGCCCTCTTTTTTTATAGGTGTCTCAGTGACTTTGTCTCCTCTGTGATGGGTTCACTAGTGATTATCCCTCCTTTATAGTAGGTAAGACAGTGACTGGGTCTTATCTTTGATGGATGCCCCAGTGACAGACCTTCCTCGGTGATGGGTGCCTCAGTGACTGGCTCTTCACTTTAATGGTAGCCCCAGCGTCTGAGTCTCCTCAGTGATGCTTGTCCAGTCACTGATAGTCCTCTGAAATGAATTCCTCATTGACTTGCTCTCTCTAAAATGTGCTACAGTGGCAGACACTTCTCTCTGATGGGTTTCCCAAGGATTTGCCCTTCTCTCTGATTGGTACCCATGTGACTAGCCCTTCTAGTGATTAGTACCCCAATGACTATGACGCTTCTGTGATTCGTGCCCAGTGACTGGCTCTCATGGATGCTTGAGAAACTAGGCCTACTCTCTTATGGCTGTCTGAGTGACTGGGTGCCCTTAATATTGGGTTTCAAAATGAATAGGCACCCTGTCTGGTGTTCAAGTGAATATCTTTCATATTTGATGGGTGCCCAAGTGATTAGTCCTCCTTTGTGAAGAGTGTCCTCATAACTGGTTTTCCTCCTAACTGAATGTCACAGTGACTAGTTCTACTCTGTGATATGTGCTCCAATTTCTGGACCTTCCTTATAGTTGGTGCCCCCATGACTGAATCACATTGTGAATACTGTCCCAGTGATTTGGCCTCTTTCATAAAAGGTACGCCATTAAATGGGACTCCTTCATGACTGGTGCACCAGTGATTGCCCCTCCTACAAATTGTATGCCTCAATGACTAACCCTCTTATTTGATAGATGTTCCAGTAACTGAAGCTCCGCTATAAGGAATGCCCAGTTACTAGTCCTCCCATATGAGGGGTGACACCATGACTTCAATGCCTCTGCCATGGGTGCCCCAGTGGCAGATTCTCCTTTACTATGGGTGCTCCAGTGACTGCCCCTCCCCCATGTTGTGTACCCAGTGACTCGCCCTCCAATGTGATGAGTTCACCAGTGAATGGCCCACTTCTTTGTTGTCTGTCTCAATGACTGTTCCTCCTCTGCATTGAGTGCCTCTGTGACTGCCCCTTATCTGCATTTTGTGCCTCATTGAACCACTCCTATGTGATCAGTGATCCAGTGGTTGGCTCTTCTTTGCAATCAATACCCCAATGAATGGAACACATCTGTGATGAGTACTTAGGTGAATGAGCTCATCTGTGATGGCTAATCCAGAGACTGAAAACTCACTTTGATGCACAAATGACTAGGTTTCCTCTGATATCGGTGTATTAGTGACTATTCTGCCTCTGTGATGGATATCATAATGATTGTTCCTATTCTGAGATAGGTTCCACCCAATAGGCCTTCCTCTCTGGTCAGTGACCAAGTGATTGGTCCTCCTTCTAATGGATTATCAGTGACTGGGCCTACTTTGCCTTAGGTGACACAGTGACTTGCCCTCCTCTGTAATAGGTGCCTAGGTGACTGGGTGTCTTCTGTGATGAGTGTCAAAATGACTAGACCTCCCTGTGATGAATGACACAGTGGCTAGCCTTTATCCACAGTGAATGAACTTGTGACTATCTGTTATCTATGATGAGTGTGTCAATGACTGTATCACCTCTGTTAAGGATGTCACAATGACTGGCACTCCTCTGTGTGATTTGCCCCAGTACATGGGTCTCTTCCATAATTTGTGCCCAAGTGACTGACCATCTTCAGTGATATGTTCCCCAGTAATTGGTTCTTTTCTGTGAGGGATCATGAACTGTGACAGATTCTCCCTTATGATTTCTGTTTCAGTGACTGAGCCTCCTCCATAATGAGTGCACCAGTGACTGGCCCTCTTCCATTATGATTGCCCCAGTGACTCCATATTATGGGAACCCAGAGATAAGCAAATATCATCACAGCAGGGTCAGTCAAGAGTGCACTTATTACTGAGGAGGATCAATCACCGGGACACCAATCACAAAGGAATGCTTGTCACTGGGGCACATAATATGGAGGAGACCAATTACTGGGACACCCATCACAGAAGACTAGTATCTAGGGCACTCTTTGGGGAGGAGTGGCAGTCACTGGAGCACAAATAACCAAGGAGGCACAGTGAATTGTCAATCATAACAGAGAGTGGTTAGTCATGGATGCATACATTTTGTAGAAAACCCAGTCCTGGGGAAGTGATTACAAAGGAAACTACTTACTGTGGCACCAGCCACATAGGAGGATCAGTCACTGGGGAACTTTTCACAAGGATCAATCACTGGGGCTTACATCACAGAGGAGGATCAGTCATTGGGACACCCATCACAGTGTATGTGTAGTCACTGTGCAACCATCAAAGAAGAGAACAAGTAATGGACAGACATCACAGTAAATGGCCAGTTATAGGGGCAGCTATTACAAAGGAGGGCCAGTAATGTACCCTTTCATAATAGAAGTGGACCAGTCACAGGTATAGACCTCACAGAGGAGAGCTAATCACTGATATATCCACAACACAGAAAGGGATTGACATTGTGACACTCAAGCAAAGAACGCCTGTCACTGCAGCACATATTAGGAAAGAGTCCAAATCACTGGGCACCCATCACATAGGAGAGCTAATCACTAAAAGCACAATTATCAAAGTGGCCCAGTTACTGGTACACCCATCACCGAAGAGGACAACCACTAGGGCACCCATATAGAGGAAAAACAGTAATAGGGGCATGTATCACAAAGGAGAGCCATCTACTGGGAAACTCATCACAGATGAGGCCAGTCACTGGGACACCCAAAACAGTGGAGGGTCAGTCACTGTTGCACCCATCACAGAGGAGAGCAATCACTTGGGTACCCATCACAGATGAGGCCAGTTATCCATCAAAGAGGAGACATAATTATTGAGGCAAATATTACTGATCAGAGGTGGGCCATTCTATGAAGCACAAAACACAGATGAGGGTCAGTCACTGAGTCACCCATCACAGAGGAGGACAAGTAACAGGGTCAGCTATCACAGAAAAGGGCCAATCACTGGAGCACCCAACACAGGAGTGGGCCAGTAACTAGATTGCCCAATATAGAGGAGGAAAAATCACCTGGGAACGTGTAATTGAGAAGGGTCAGTCAAAGGGCCCCAATATGGAGGATGCTCAGAAACAGCCACCAATTGCAGAGGCTACCCAGTAACTGGAGCACCCATAATATAAGAAGGAATGCCACTAAGGCACTCATTATGGAGGAGCCCTGATATTGGGATGCACTTCAGAGACACACTTGACAGACAGAAGAGAGCTAGACATTAGGACACCCTTTATGGAAGGGTCAGTCACTGTGGCACAAATCACAGAAAAGGTATAGTCAGTGGTGCATCAAAATGGAGGGGTGCTAGTCACTGAAGCACCTGTTATATAGGAGACCAGTTACTGAGGCAGCAAACACAGACAATAAATAGTCTTTGGGAAACTGATCACAGAAGAAGATCAGTCACTGGGGCAATTTCACAGAGGAGGGCCAGGCATGCATCAATGAGAAGATTCAGTCACTTGGGCAATCATCACAGAGGAGGTGTAGTCACTGAGCATCTGTCACAGAGGTTGGCCAGTCACCATGACATTAATTACAGAAGATTGTTAATCACAAGGACACCCATCACAACAAAGACTCAGTCCCTGGGGCACACATCTTAGAGGAGGTGCAGACATTGGGGCACCCATAACAGAAGAGAACCAGTCATTGGGGCAACGTTCACAAAGCAGGAAAATAGCTGGTAGTTACAAAACAGAAGAAGGCTAATCATTATGGCATTACAGAGAATATGGCACTCTGTCCCTTTACAGGAGAGAATCAGTCACTAGTCACACATTATGGAGGAGGATCAAACATTGAGATAACCTTCACAGAGTAGGACTACTCACTCAAAGAGCAACCATTATAGTAGAGTTTCTGTAACCAGGGTGCCTATCATAAAAGGAACCCAGGAACTGGGGCACAAATAAGGGAGGATGCTTTGTCACTGGTGCACCAACCACAAAGAGGGACCTGTCACTGGGAAACTCATCACAGAAGAGGACCAGTCACTGGAGCACCCATTGTGGAGAAAGCTTACTCACTGGGGCAACTATCCCAGAGGAGAGTCAGTCACTGGGGCACCCATAACAGAGGAGTGCTTGTTATTAGGGCATGCCTTGTGAATGAAGGCTAGTCACTGGGTAACTCATCAAAGAAATGTCACATTTACTGAATTACATATCACAGAGGAGAACCCATCATAAAATCACCCATCTCAGAGGAAAGCCAATGTGGTACTTGTTAGGAGGAATCAAGGTCAATGGAACAACCAACACAGATGAGGACTAAATACATGGGCACACATCATAAAGGATACACAGTCACTCAGACACCTATCCCAGAGACGGACCAGTCCCTGTGGCACCCATTACCAGAGAACTTCAGTCACTGGGGTTCCAATTAGAAGGAGGGCCAATCACTGGGGAAATGATAAAAAAGGAGGCAAATCCACTGAAGCACCTGTCACAGAGGATGCCTAGTCACTGGAGCAACTGCAGTGAAGACCTCTAGTCACTGGGGCACCAATCACAGTGAAAGTCTATTTACTTGGCTCACCGATCATGGTGAAGTGCCAGTCTCTGAAGCACCCATTTCAGAGGAAGCCAGTCACCCAACACAGTTAAGGGACTGTCACTGAGACACTGTTTACAGAAGATAACTAGTCATTGAAAAACTGATCATAGAGGAAGACTAATAAATAAGCCACCAGAAACCGAGTAAGAACTGTCATAGAGGCACCAATCACAGGGAGGAGCAGTCACTGTGAAAGCCATCACAGACAAGTGCCTGTCAGTGGACACCCAACACAGAGGAGGGGTAGTCAATGGAGTCCTCATAGTACTGGAGGATCTGTCACTGGAGCACCTATCATAGTGGTGGGCCAGTCACAGGGACACCACTCACAGAGGAGGGTTAGACACTGAGACAACCATCACAGTTGGGCTTTCATGGGGGCTCGCATTATAGAGGAAGCCCATTCTGTAGGACATATATTACAGTGAAGAGCTATTCACTAGTACATCTAAAACAGAGGAGTTCCATTCACTTACACATCTATCACAGAGGATGGTCAGTCATTGGAGCACCAATCACAGAAGAGGCCCAGATGTTCTAACGCCTCAAATGGGGGAACGCCAGTTACTGACACATCAGGTGTAGAGGAGAATAAGTCACAGAGGCACCCATCATATATAAAGGCCAGTCACTGGTCACCAATCACAAATGAGGCATATTCACTGCAGCACCCATTATGGAGGAAGCCCAGACACGGGGAAACCAATAAGAATAAGGGACAGTCACTAGGGCACCCATTATGGAGGAGGACCAGCACGTGGAACACAAATCGCGGAACAAGCCTAGTGAATAGAAAAACCATTATGAAGGAGGACAATTCACCGGGGCATCAATCAAAGTGGCTATCCAGTGAATTGGGCACTAACAATGGAAGAGGAATTTTAACACAAAGAACAATTTAGGAGGAGACCCAGTAATTAGACTGCCAATTGTAGAGGAGGGATATTCACTGTGGTGCCCCATTTAAAGAGAACACATCATGGGGGAGGAACCCATCATGAAGGAGGCCCAGTTAATGGATCACCTATTATAGAGGAGGACCAATCACTGGGACACCATACACAGAAGATGACTTGTCGTTGGGGCACTCATTTTTGAGGATACCCAGAAACTGGGACTTCCATCACAGAGGAAGAGTAGTCACTATGTCATCCACTTTGGAGGATGCCCTTTTACTAGTACATGTCACAACAGAGGGCTAGTTACTGGAACACCAATCACAGAGGATGGTCACCTTTTCCAGAAGAGGTATACCAATTACAGAAGAGGCCCAGTCACTGTGGCACCCAAAATGGAGGAGGCACAATCACAAAGCACACATCACAAAAAAGGACTGGTCATAGGAACAACCATCATATAAGAAGGCCAGTCAGCGGGACAACAATCACAGATGAAGCACAATCACTGACACACATATTATGATGGACACCCAGTCACTGGGACACGCACCACAAAGGAGGGCCTGTCACTAGTGCATCCATTATCAAGGAAGCCCAGTTATTGAGACATTCATCAAGGAGGAAGGCTAGTCACTGAGACAACCATTATGGATGAGGGACTGACACTGGGGCACCAATCACAAAGCAGTTTCAATCACTGGCATACCCCTAAAGTGGGAGAACCAGTAACTGGAGCACCCAATTTGAAAGGGAACCAGTTGCTGTGGCAGCCATCACAGAGAAAATCTAGCCACCAAGGCACACATTATGCAAAATGACTGGTAACTGGGACACAGTCACTGGGCCATCAACCATGGAGGAATGTTTGTCACTGGAGCACACATTGGAGTCCAAGACATTGATGCAGTGATCACAGAGTAATGCTAGTCACTGAAGCACTAAAAAAGGAGAAACTGTCACTGTAGTACTTACCACCGAAGAAGGAAAATCTGTGAGGCACTCATTGCAGAAGAAGGCCAGTCACTGGGGATCACATTATACAGAAAGTTCATTCACTGGGGTATCTATTACAGAAGAGAGCCAGTCACAGCAACCATCTCAGAGGGAAGCCTGTCACAGGGTATCCAACACAGAAAAGTGCTCCTAACTCAGACATGAGTTATCAAATTGGACCAGTTACTAGAACACTGATCACAGAAGAGTTCAGTCACTAGAACATTCATTATAGAGGAGGCTCACTTACTGGGGAGTCAATCACAGAGAAGAGTAAATCACTGGGGCACTCATCACAGGGGAAGAAAGTAACTAGTGCACTTATCAGAAAAGGCCAGTTACGGAGACACCCATAACACTGGTGGGAAAGTCACAGGGGCGACCATCACATAGGCTTTCATTCACTGGGGAACTCATCACAGATGGCCAGTCATGGGATCATCAATCACAGCAGAGGGCCAGTCAATGAGACATCAAGCACAAAGGAGCAACAATCACTGAGGCACCCATTCTAGTGAAGAACCCATTGCTGGGGTGTTGATCATAGAGAAGGCCCAGTCACTGGCACACCCATCACAGAATAAAGTTAGTCACTCAAGCATCCATCACAGTGTAGGGTCAGTCACTGGGGCAACTATCACAGAAGAGGACCAGGCATTTGGGCACTCATCACAGAGGATGTCCACTTACTGGGGAATCCACCACTGAGGAGGTATAGTCACTGGGATATATATAACTGAAGGCTAGTCACTTGGGGCACAAATTATCAAAATGGCTCAGGTAATGGTACACCCATAATAGAGAAGGTCAGTCACTGGGCACATATCGTAGAGGAGGCACAGTCATTAGGGAATCTAATGACTACAAGATCCAGTCACAGGGGAGGGATAGTCACTGAAGCACCTATCACAAAGCAGGTTGTCGTTGTCACTGTGTTACCCATAATAGATGAGGACCAGTCACAGCCCTCTGGTCAGAAAGGAGGGTCTGTCAATGAGGTAACAAACACAGAAGAAGACTAGTCACTGGGAGAGCTATCACAGATGAGGGTCAGTCACTGTGGACCCCATAGCAGAGGAGAACATATCACTGGACCACCCTTCATAGAGGCGGTATAGTCACTGGAAAGTTTATAACTGTGAAGGTCTAGTAATGGGGGAAACCCTCAAAATTGTGGACTAGACACTGAGACTCACACACAGAGAGAGTTTGTCACTGTGGCACCAATAACTGAGTATGCTCAGTCACTGGAGCTCCCATTATGGAGAATGGATCGTCGCTGACCTCTCATAACAGAGGAAGACCAAATACTGAGTCATGCATCATAAATGAGGGCTTGTCACTGAGGCAACTATTATGTAGGAGGACTAGTTAAAGGACACACATTGCAGAGGAGCGCTAGTCACTAAAGAAATTATTATGAATGAGGGTCACTCACTGTGACAAATAACCTAGGAGGCATAGATACATGGCACCAATAATGGAGGATGACTAGTCACTGACGCACCGATTTTGTATGAGAATTAATCACTAGGCCAGTGACACTGAACACAGATGAAGATCAGTAATTGGGGCGCTCAACACAGAAAAGGAGTAATCCCTGGGCATAAATCACATTGGAGGACCAGTCACTGAAATGCCATCCCAGTAGAGGAACAGTCACTGGGGTACCCATCACAGGAGAAATATCCAGTGGGGGCACCCATAACATAGGAAGTCACGCATTAATAGTCACTTGGGCACCCATAACATGGGTATCCATCCAGAGGAAAGCTTGTAACTAGAAGACCAAAAATGAAGGAGGTCTATTTACTGGAAATTCCATCACAGAGGAGGCCAGTAAGTGTAGCACACATTATAGTTGAAGTTCAGTCACTGAGACATCAATCACAGAGGAGAGCCAGTCAATGGTACATCCATCACAGAGCAGAGAGAGACATTAAGGAACTCATCACAGACGAGATCTGTCACATGGACACTCATAAGAATGGAGGTCCATTTACTTCAGCACCAATCACAGAGTAGGGCAGTCACTTGGGTAGCCATCACAGATAAGGGTCAGTCACTGGGGCACTAATAACAAAGGAGGGTAACATAATGAGATACCAAACACATAGAAGGTTCAATCACTGGTGCACCCATCGCAGAGAAGAGATTCTTACTAAGGCAACCACCACAGAGGACAGTCAATCACTAGGAAAGATATCACAGAGTCAGTCACTGGAGCATTCGTCACAGATTACAGCCATTCATTGAACACCCATCACAAAGGAGAAGAAACCACTGTGCAACCCATAACAGATGAGCCAGTCATGGTGGCTCCCCTCATAAAAGAAGTTTAGTCACTGAGACACAATCACCATTGAGAACTTGTCACTCTGGCACCAATAACAGAGGAGGACAAGTCACTGGGGCACTCTTTATACAGTAGGGCCAGTCAATGGGGAAACCATAATGAATATCTATTTACTGGGTCACTCATCAGAGAGGAGAACTAGTGACAAGTGCACCCATCATTGAGGAAGGCTTGTAGTTGATACACCCATAATGAATGAGTGCTAGTCATTGTGTTTCCATTATGTAGTAGACCCAGTCACAGGACCGTGATCACAGGAAGCTAGTCACTTGGGGACTGATAAGAAAGGATGATCAGTTACTTGGGCATCATTCACAGAGAAGGGTCAGTTAATGGAGCATGCATTGCAGAGGAAGACCAGTCTCTGGAGCATTCATCATAGAGGAGGCTTAATCACTAGGTCATCTATCACAGGTGAGAATCAGTTGCTGGTTCATTCATCACAGAGGAGATCCAACCAAGGGACAATCATCACAGAGGAGTGCTGGTAGCTGGGAAACAAATTATGGAGGTGACCCACCTACTGGAACATCTACCACAGAGGACGCCAGTTACTGAGGCACACATTATGGACGAAGCACAATCATTGGGGTATCTATCATAGAGGTGAGCCAGTCCCTGAGAGAACCACCACAGAGGAGAGCAAGTCACTGGGGCACATATCAGAGAAGAGGTCAGTCACTTGGGTACCCATAAAAGTGGAAGACTACTCATTGGGACACCAAACACAGAGGAAAGGCAGTCATTGAGGCACCTATAGCAGATAAGAGGCAGTTACTGGCACAGTTATTACAGAAGTGAGCCATTCACTGGGTACCCAACAGTAAGGGCAGACACTGGAGCATTCCTAATAGAGGTGTGCCAGTCACAGGGGAACCACTCACAGAGGATGGATAGATACTCATGCACTCATTATAGAGGAGGCCCAGTCACTAGTGCATCTATCGCAAAGTAGAGCCAGTCATTGAGACACCCATCATTGAGAACCAGTAACCCGTCACAGGGGATGACTATTCACTGTGGCACCCAATTTGGAGGAAAGCCAGTTACTACAATGCCAATCACAAAAGAGGGCTATATGATGAGTCATCTTCTTTGGAGGAGAACTAGTCACTAGGATACCCATCACAGAGGAGGACATCTCACTGTGTCACTATTATGAAGAAGGCTCAGAAAATGGGACACCCAGCCGGGCTCGGTGGCTCAGCCTGTTATCCCAGCACTTTGGGAGGCTGAGGTGAGTGGATTGCCTGAGCCCACATTTCGAGACATGCCTGGACAACTTGGTTAGACCTCATCTCTACAATAAATCAAAACTCAGCCGGGCGTGGGAGTGCATGCCTGTAGTTCCAGCTACTTGGAAGGCTGAGGCAGACGGATCACCGGAGCCCGGCGGGTCGAGGCTGCGGTGGCTGGGAGTGGCTACTGCACTCCAGTCTGGGCGACAGAGTGAGACTCCAACTCAAAAAAATAAAGAAAGAAAATAGGACTCCCATTAGAGAGATGGACTAGCTACTGGGGCACCCATTTAGAGGAGGCCAAATAACTAGGGCATCCATCACAGAAGAGGGATAGTCACTGGGACACCTATCACAGAGGGTGACCAGTCTTGGTGCATCAAATACAGAGAAGTCCAGTCACTTTGTCACATAAATTGAAGGAGGAACATTCACCAGGACCACCATCACAAAAGAGGACAATTCACTGGAGCACCCACCACATATGAAGGCCATTCACTGGGGCATCAATCACATAAGAGGCTCAGTCACTGGGATACACATTATGGAGAATGCCCCATCACTATGACACCTTTCTCAAAGGAGGGCGATTCACTAGGGTGCCTGTTATGGAGGAAGGCAAGTAAGTGAGACACCTATTACAGAAGAGAGGTAGTCACTTGGGTAACCATTATGAAGGAGGACCATCATGGGGTCACTAATGACAGAAGTCTCCCAATCACTGAGGCACCCATAATGAGAGAAGAGTCACTATGGCCCTCATTATACAGTAGATCCAGTCATTGGAGCATTGGTCCTGGAGGAAAGCTAACTGTAGGGTAACCAATCACAGAGGAGGATCAGTCACTGGGCTGTTTTGCAGATGCAGTCCAGTCACTGTGGGACATCACAGAGGAGGTGTAGTTACCTGTCATTCTTACAAAAGAGGTCTAGTTATGGGAGCACTGATCACAGAGGAAGCCTACTCACTGTGGGACACATCATTTAGATGGCTTGTCTCTGAGGCACCCATCACAGAGGAGGTAAGTCACTGGTTTTGTCATCACGGTTAAGGGACAGTTACTGGAGCACTGACTATAGAAGATAGAGTCACTGGATCACCAGTCATAGGAGAAGGTCAGTTAATGAGGCACCAAACACAGAGAAGGTGCAGTCACTGAGTCACCCAAAATAGAGGAGAGGCACCAAACACAGAGAAGGTGCAGTCACTGAGTCACCCAAAATAGAGGAAAGGCAGTCCTCGAGACAACCATCA
This sequence comes from Carlito syrichta, assembly GCF_000164805.1. NCBI lineage: Eukaryota > Metazoa > Chordata > Mammalia > Primates > Tarsiidae > Carlito > Carlito syrichta. Next base: position 20,848 of record NW_007254814.1, on the reverse strand, counting down.
TTGAAAAGAAACAGTCATTTGGACACACATCACAGAGGAAGGCCAGTCACTGGGCAAACAACACAGAGAAATGGCAGTCACTGGAGCACTGATAATAGTGGAGGATTAGTCATTGGAACATCCATCATAGTGGTGGACCAGTCATGGTGACACCCTTCACAGAAAGTGTCTAGACACTGGAGCACCTCTTACAGAAAAGGTCCAGTTCCTTGGGTAGGTATCATAGAGGATTGCCAGTAATTGAGCCACCAAAACAGACGAGGTCCCATCAATTACAGAGGACCAGTTGTCACACACCCATAAGACAAGAGGGCTAGACACTAGAGAACTCAACATATATTCAGACCATTCACTGGGGCATCAATCACAGAGGAGGCACACTCTTTACAGCACCCATTATAGAGGAGGAACAGGCACTGGTATACCCATCAAAAATAAGGACCAGTCACTAGGGTGACCATTCTGAAGTAGGCCCCATAAGTGAAACAGCAATTAGAGAGAAGGCTTAGTGTTCAGGAAACCATTATAGAGAAGGGAAAGTCAATGGGCTCCAATCACAGAGGACACCCAGTCAATGGGGCAGCTATAATAGAGGTAAGATAGTAACACCAGCACCAACAGAGGAGTCCCAGTTAGAGGGACACCAATGAGGAGGACGTCCAGTTACTGAAACACCAATCACATAGAAAGGCTATTCACTTTGGCACCTAATTTTGAGGAAGATCAGTAACTTTGAGGATCAGTAAACTTTGAAGATCAGTAAATTTTGAGGAAGATCAATAACCACCCATCAAGAAATAGGCCCAGTCAATGAAACATGTATTATGGAGGAGCCCCAATAACTGGGACAGCTTTCACAGTTGAGGTACAGTCACTGGGGCACCCGTTTTTTAGGAGGCCAAAAAATTGGGATACCCATCCTAGAGGAAGACTTATTAATAGGACACCCATTTGGGAGGATGATCTTTACAAGTACGTCCATTACAACAGAGGACTATTCACTGGGGCACAATGCATGGCCAGACATTGAGACATCAATCACATAATTGGCCCGGTCATTGTAGCGTCCAAATTATGGTGGCCCAATCACTCAGATGCCAACCACAGAGGAGAATTTTTCACTGGGACATCTATCATATACAAAGACCAGTCAATGGGACATCAATCACAGATTAGGCACAGATGCTGTGACATACATTAAGGAGGAGGCCCTGTTACTAGGGTACTCATCACAAAGGAGGGCCAGACAGTAGTGCACCCACCATGGAGGAAGACCAATAATGAAAACAGCAATCAAAATGTCAGGCTAGTTACTGAGGCAGCCGTTATGGATGAGGACCAGTCACTGGGGCACAAATCACAAAGGAAGTTAAGTCACTGGATCATTCATTATGGAATAGGGCCAATAAATGGGTCACCCATTTAGAAGGAGGCTTTTTCTGGGACACCCATCACAGAGAAGGTTTAGTCACTAGGGCATTCATTATGAAGAAGAACGGTCGGTAACTGGGTTACTGAACACCAAGGAGACAATCAGGGACACCAATAATGGAGGGGAATAAGAGACTCTGAAACTTGTGCAGTCATTACATAAAATTTCAGTCAGTGGGGCACCGATGACAGAGGAGGAGTTGTCACTGAAGCATCAAAACAAAAGAGGACCAGTAACTGGGGCAACCATCACAGAGGAGGGTCAGTCATGAGGGCACACCTCACAGAGGAGGGCTACTCACTGGTACATCTAACACTAAGGAGAGATAGACATGTGGCACTCATAGCAGAGGAAGGCAAGTCACTGAAGCAGAAATTATGGTGGAGGACCAGTCATTGGGACAAACTTCCAAAAGCAATGCCAGTCAGCTAGGCAAACATTATGGTGTAGGGCCTGTCATTGGAACATGAATCACAGAGGGGGTCCAGACACTGGAGCACCTATGAAGGAGAAATGCCAGTTTCTGGATAACCCATTATGGAGGAATTCCAGTCACTCAGGCACCAATAAAAAGGAGGGCCTGTTATTGTTGCACACATCATAGAAGAGCGCCAGTCACTGAGGCACCTACCATAGAAGAGGACCAGGCATTGGGAAACACGTTTTATTTATTTTATTTTATTTTATTTTATTTATTTTTTTGAGTTGGAGTCTCACTCTGTCACCCAGACTGGAGTGCAGCGGCTGCCCCTGGCCACCACAGCCTCGACCTGCTGGGCTCCAGTGATCCTTCTGCCTCAGCTTTCCAAGTAGCCAGAATTACAGGCATGTACTACCACACCTGGCTGATTTTAAAATTTATTGTAGAGATGAGGTCTCACTGCCCAGGTGGGTCTCGAACCCGTGGGCTCAGGCAATCCACTCACCTCAGCCTCCCAAAGGCACGGGATTACAGGCTGAGCCACTGAGCCCAACTGGGAAACACGTTTTAAAGGAGGCCCAATAACTGGAAAAAGAATCACAGATAAGAACCAGCTAGTGAGTAGACCTTCCATTACAGAGAAGACTTACACACTGGGGGTTTCATTATGGTTAGGGACTTGTTGTCTGAGCACACATCACAGAGGACATCCAGTCACTCAGGCAGTGATTACAGAGGAGGACCATTCAAAAAGGCACCTAACACAGAGGAGGGACAATCACTGAATTAACTTCATAGAGGAGGGCCAGTCATAGGGACAACCATAAGGGAAGTGAATTGATCACTGGGGAATTCATCACAGAAAAAGGCCAGTCATATGACACCCAATGCAGGGTAGAGTCAGTCACTGGACCACCAATACCAGAGGAGGTCAGTCACAGTTGCACCTGTCACAGAATTGTGCCATTCACAGGAGCACCCATCACAGAGGAGGGCTATTCAGTAGAGCACTCAACGTAGAAGATACAGAGTTACTGGGACATGTATCACGGATGAAGTCTAGTCACTGTGATACTCAATAGGGCAGCCATAACTGAGAAGGACTGATCACTGTGGCACCCATTTTGGAGAAAAACGAATCACTGGGTCACCAATGGCTAATGAGACCCATTCAATGGAGCACCTGTTATGAAGTTGGCCCAATAAATTGAACCCTCTACACAGGAGTGCTAGTGAAGGGAGCACCAATTATGACAAGGCCCAAAACTGAGACTCACATCACAGATGAGAGCAAATTAGTGTATCACCCATCACAGAGGTGGCTTGTTACTGGGGCATCTATTACAGATGAAGGCCAGTCACTGGGGCACCAATCACTGAAGAGGTCTAGTCAATGAGACATCAAACTGAGATGAGCCATGCACTGTAGCAACCATCACAAAGGAGGGTCAGTTTCTGGAACAGGTATCACAGAAGAGGGCCATTCATTGGGGCGCCCATGACAGATAATTGCCAGTCACTGGAGCAGCCATCACAGAATATGTGCAGTCACTTGTGCACCCTTAATATAGGTAGACCAGTCACTGTGGCATCCATCACTGAGGAGTACCACTCCCTGGGGGAACCTTCACAAAAGACAGCTAGACACTGAGACACCCATACAGAGTAGGACTTTTCTCTGTGGTACTGATACCATAGGTTGGCCAGTCACTGTGGCATCCTTTATGAAGAAGAGCTGTCACTGGGACAACCATCACAGAGGAGGGTTATTCACTGGTGCACCCATCACTGAGGAAGTCCAATCACAAGGAGACCCATCATAAAGGAAGGCTTGTCACTGCAGCACCCATTATGGAGGACGTCAGTTACTGAGACACCCATCACACAGGATGACTATGCACTAGTGTACCCATTATAAATGAGGACTAGTAACTGGGGCACAAATAACCAAGGAGGGACAGTGTTGTTGGTATCCATACTGGAGGAGGTATAGTGAGGCAACCATTATGTATAAAACTCAGTCCAGGGGCAGGGAATTCAGAGGAAAGCTAGTCACTGGAACACTGATAACAGAGGAGGATTAGTCACGGCATGCATCACAAAGGAGGGCCAGTAACTTGGGCATACATCATATAGGAGGGCTAGTCACTGGAGAACCATCACAGAAGGGGACTAGTGAGAGGGGCACCCAACACAGATGAGGGTTAGTCATTGTGGCAACCATAACAAAGAAAGGAAAGCCAGTAGTGCACCCATTAGGTAAGCAGGCCAGTCATTGTGACAATTTTAACAAAGAAGGAAAAGTCACTAGAACAAATATTATGGTAGAGGGCCAATCACTGGGGCATCAATTACTGAGGAGGCCCAGTTATTGGGGCACCCATAAAGGAGAAAGGTCACTCATTGGGGCACCCATTATGGAGGAGGTCAGTCACTGGGGCACCAATCACGAAGAAGAGCCTGTACTTGCACACACATAACAAAGCAGGACCAATTACTGGGGCGCCTATCACAGAGGTGAGTGAGTAATAAGGATACCACTCATAGAGGAGGACTAGTCGCTGAGAAAATCATACAGAGGAGGGAATGTCATTTTTTCACTGATAACAGAGTAAGATCATTCACTGGAGCATGTATCACACAGGAGTACTAGTTGCTGAAATACCAATTATTAAAGATTCAGTAACTGGAACACCAGTCACAGAGGATGAAATCATTGGGGGCACTCATTATAGAGAAGGAACAGTAATTTGATTATCTATCACAGAGGTGAGGCAGTCACTTGGATATCCATCACAGATGAGCCCAGTCATTGGGACACCCATAACAGCAGAGTGCCAGTAATTGGGACACACACCATACAGGATGCTACTCACTGGGGTACCCATCACAGATGATGAACAGTCACAGAGGCACTGTTCAGAGAAATAGACCAGTCAATGAGGTTCCAAACAGAGGAGACCCAGTCAACGAGACACCCATCATTGGAGAGGGCCAGTCTCTGTGTCACCCATCACATAGGAGAGGAAGTCACCAGGGATCCAACAACTTAGAAGGGTCAATCACTGGGGCACCCCTCACAGAGGAGTACTAGACACTGAGACCCCCACACAGAGAAGGCATTTTCACAGTGGCACTAACACCAGAGAAATAGACACTATGGCACCCATTTTGGAGGAAGAATACTCACTGGGATAACCATCACAGAGGAGGGTCAGTCACTGGGTCACCCACCAATGAGGAAGACAAATCACTGAGATAGTTATCACAATGGAGTACTTTTTACAGGGGCAATTATAATGGAGAAAGCCTAGTTATCACAACACTAATCTCAGAGAAGTTAGTCACTAGGGCACCCATTATTAACGAGGGCCACTCACTGTAGCAAAAATAACCAAAGAGGCCCAGATACTGTGGCACTCAAGTTGGAGGATGGTCAGTCACTGAGGACCTCACTATGTATGTGACCCAATCACAAGGGCAGTCATCATAGAGGAAAGCTACTCACTGGGGTACTCTTCACAGAGGAGGATTAGTAACAAGGGCACAAATCACAGAGTAGGACCAATCACTGAGACAATCATCACAAAAGAGGGCCAGTCACTGGGACAGTCATCATAGAGGGTGGGTAGGCAATGGGGCACCCATAACAAAAGAGGGCCAGTCACAGTGACAGCCATCACAAAGTCAGGCAACTCCAAAAGGAACACCACACAGAGGAGGTAAATTTACTGGTACACCCAACACAGAGAAGGGATAATCACTGTGGTTTCCAAAACAGAAGAAAACAAATCACTGAGGCAACCATTATGGAGGAGGTCCTGTCACCAGGACAACCTTTACAAAGGAGGACGTGTTACTAGGGCAACCATTATGGTTGAACACCAATCATTGGAGCATACATAATGGAGAAGGATAGTTACAAGGGCATCTATAATAGAGGAGAATCAGTCACTGTGGCAGCTATTATGAAGGAGACTGAGTCACTGGGATACCAAATACAAATGAAGGCCTGTCACTGGTGCACCTATCAAAGAAGAGGACAAGTCATGAGGTGTTGGGAGCCAGCCACGGAGGCCCACTAAGTGTTAGGTATCAGGAAGGGCTGTTGACCCCGAGAACACTAGGATGCGTTCGGGAGCTATTGACCCCATTTCCTCCGCCTTTCTACTCAGCACTAACCAGATTAAGCTCCTGTGAGCTCAAAACATAAAAACTCTGAGACCGGGATGAACACAACCTAACTTTAGAAACTCAGTGCTCCCATTCTTCCACAAACTGCAGTTTTGGCTTTCGCACAACTTATAATTCAAACTCGTGTCACATGTAAGAGCCTTAGTATTGGTCATAGGCTTCTGGGTCATGATCTTAGGATTTATTGAAGGGGTAAATTGTAGAATATAGTTTTAGAAGACAGCCATTTTGTTGAAAGAATGTGGCTGGGTTACTTGCAGGTAGCCCACTGTGAACTTTGGACTGGGCTACATTCCAAACATTCTGTGATGGGCCACTTTCGTTTGTAAAGTAAATACTTAAGCTTCTATAGAATTGTTTAACTTGGCATAGATCAATCAGCTTACGACAAAAAAGGTTTATAGAATATGTCAGTCACAGATTAGGTTATCCTTTGTTATGGGATTTTAAGATTATCATATGAAAAGGATTTAAAGGCAATCATTGATAAAGTTTTCATGGATTAAGGTTTCTGGTGTGTGGGGGACGACCCTCCCACATCTGACTTTGTGTATAAAAGACCCGTTATAATTCCCAATAAAACACACACATCGCTTATGAACTAGACCAGAGTCCAGTCTCTTTCTCTCTCTCTCTCTCTCTCTCTTTCTCTCTTTCTTCTTTCGCCCAATCACTGACACCGTCTCCACCTTAGGGGTACCCTGAACCCAGCTGGAGCTGGTCTCTGACATCCTGGATAATATTTCATAAAGCTAGGGCATACAAAATGCAAGAGGCAAGCCAATCGGTTCCTCTATCGGACAATATGTGCAAAATATTAGTAGACATGTTCCTTTCTTTAGATTCACTCTGGCCGATGATTCTATTATGGCTCTTAAACTGCTCACCCTTCCTTGCTCTGCCTGTCTCTACAGAGTGGTCCGGGGCACCCTGGGTGAGGTTCTATCTGTCCCAAAAAAGAAAAAGAAAGCTTACCTTGAGGTCCCACGTTCAGGCGCCACTTGCCGGGGACCAGCTTCGGCTGGGTTCAGGGTACCCCAAAGGTGTAGACGGCTTTGGCGATTGGGGGAAGAAGAGAGAAGAGAGAGAGAGAGAGAGAGAGAAAGAGACTGGACTGCAGACTAGTGCAGAAGCGATGTGTGTGTTTTATTGCGAATTACAACGGGTCTTTTATACACAAAGTCATATGTGGGAGGGGCATCCCCCACACAACAGAAACCTTAATCTATGAAAACTTAATCAATTATTGCCTTTAAACCCTTTTCATATGATAACCTTAAAATCCCATAGCAAAGGATAACCTAATCTGTGACTGACATATTCTATAAACCTTTCTCGTCCTAAGCTGATTGATTTATGCCAAGTTAAACAATTCTATAGAAGCTTAAGTACTTAACAAACGAAAGTGGCCCATTCCAGAATGTTTGAAATGTGGCCCAGTCCAAAGTTCACAGTGGGCTACCTGCAAGTAACCCAGCCGCATTCTTTCAACAAAATGGCTGTCTTCTAAAACTATATTCTACAATTTACCTCTTCAATAAATCCTAAGATCATGACCCAGAAGCCTGTGACCAATACTAAAGCTCTTACATGTGACACGAGTTTGAATTATAAGTTGTGTGAAAGCCAAAACTGCAGTTTGCAGAAGAATGGGAGAAATGAACTTCTAAAGTTAGCTTGTGTTCGTCCCAGTCTGAGAGTTTTTATGTTTTGAGTTCACAGGAGCTTAATCTGGTTAGTGCTGAGTAGAAAGGGGGAGGAAATGGAGTCAGTAGCTTGTGAACACATCCTAGTGTTCTCAGGGTCAATGGCCCTTCCTGATCCCTAACGCTCAGTGGGCCTTCATGACTGGCTCCCAACAATGAGTGATCCCATCACAGAAGAAGGTCAGTCAATGGATCATTCATAATCGAGGAGGCCCAATATCTTAAGCAAGTATCATAGAGCAGACTCAAATAATGAGGCACCCTGAGGCACACCTCCTACAGAGATCTAGTCACTGTGGCACAATCACAGAGGTAGACATGGGGGAACGCATCATAGTGCGCCATCAGTCTGTGGAGCATCCATCACAGAGGTAACCATTGGTGAATCCATCATAGCATAGGTCCTGTGTCTGGGTAACCCGTCACAAAGGAGACCAGTCACTGTGGAATGCATCATAGATGAGGGCCAGACACTAAGTCACTGATTATAGAGAAGAGGCAGTCTCTAGATCATCAATCAAAGAAAGGGACCTGACATCGTGTCTCCAAAACCAAAGGAAGGAGACACTCTGAAGCATCATCACAGAGGAGAACTAGTCAGACAACCATCACAGAAGAGGTCCACTCTCTGAGTACCTATAACAGAGGATGGTCAGTCACTGGGTACCCATCATATAGGAGGGACAGTTACTGGAGCACCAATAATAAAGGAGGACCAGTCATGGTTGCACCCATCACAATGGCAGGTCAGTCATGGGGCATTCTTAAAAGAGGAGGGCTAGTCACTGAGACACCTACACAGATGAGGGTTTGTCAATATGCACAGATAACAGAACAGGGTCAGTCACAGAGGCACCCATTATGGAGGATAGTCTTCACTGAGTCAACTGTAACAGAGGAGGGCAAGCCACTGGCACAGCCATCACTGAGGAAGGCCAATCACTGGGATACGTATCACAAAGGAGGGCTTATCACTGTGGCACCCATGATGGAGGAGGTTAGTTACTGGGACATCCATCACAGAGGTGGGCTCACCACATGGCATACATTATGGATGAGTGCCAGTCACTGTGTCATAAATAACTGAGGAGGCATGGAGATTGTGGCAACCATAATGGAAGAGAGTTAGTAATGGAGACATCCCTTATGTAGCTAAGGATCAGTAATTGGGGAATTTTTCACAAAGGAGGAATAGTTACTGGGTACCCATTGTAGGAGAGGCTTATCACCAGGAAACAAGGCACACATCAGAGAAGAGGGCTAGTCATGGGGACACCAATTTTGAATGGTGCCTAGTTACTAGGGCTCCCATCATAGAAGAGGCTGAGTCACTGCCTCAGTCATTACAGAGGATTGCCAATCATTGTGGCTGAAATCACAGAAGAGACCCACAGACTAGGGCACCCATTATAGAGGAGGTTCAGTAACTGTGACACCCATTAGAGAGGAAAGCTAGTCACTGGAATAACCATCAAATATGAGACAAATTACTGGGATACTAATCACATGGGAGGCCCAGTTACTGAAGCACACATTACTGGGATACTAATCACGTGGGAGGACCAGTTACTGAAGCACACATTATGTATGAGACCCAGTCACTGGGACACCTATAACAAAAAAGGGTCAGTCATATATTATGCAGTATGCTCAGTAAGTTTGACACAGAGAAAGGTTAGTTACTGGGGAAAACATTATGGGGGAGGGTCTGTCACTGGACACCCTGCACATTGGAGGCAAAGTCACTGGGGCACCCATAATGAAGAAGTGTCTGTCACTGGGGCACCAATATACAAGAGAGTCAGTAAATGGGCCTTCTTCAAAATGAGTGTCCCAATGAATAACCCTACTCTGTAATGAGTGCCTCAGTTTCTCGACAACCTCCACAATGGGTGCCTAAGTTACTGACCATCATATAGATGGTTGTCCCAGTGCATTGGTCTCCTCCATAGTAGGTGTTCCTTTGACTAGGCCTCCTCTCTTATTTGTGCTCCAATTACTGGTAATCCACCCAATTGGGTACCACAATGACAAGTCCATTTCTTTGATGGGTGTTTCAGTAACTGGTTCTCCTACATAAATGGTGTTCTGTGACCAGCACTCCATTATGATTGATTCCCTAGTGACTGATTCTCTTCTGTGACGGGTGTCCCACTGACTGACATTCCTCTGTGGCAGACACTCTAATGACAGGGTCTTCTCTATAATGGTTGCCCCAGTGATTGGTCCTCCTTTATAAAAAATGCCCCAGTGAATGATCCTCTTCCTTTATGGATTCCCCAGTGAGTCCCCCACTCGGTGATCAGTACCTCAGTGACTTGGCTTATCCCTAATAATGTCCTAGTGAGTAGCCCTCCTCTGTGATTGGTGCCCCAGTGTCTGGCTCTCCTCTTTGATGATTGAACAGGTGACTTGGTCTCCTCCATCATGAGTGCTCCAGGGCTGGGTCTCCTCCATTGTTGGTGCCCAATGACTGGGGCTCCTCTGTGATTTGTGTCTCAGTGGATGGTGCTCTTCCATAATTGTTACTGCAGTCACTCACTCTTTTCTATGAGAGGTGTCCCACTTAGTGGACCTCCTTAATAATGGTTGTCCTAGTGACTAGCCCTCCTTTGTGATGGATGTCCTCATGACTGCCATTACTGTTTGATGGGTTCCTCAGTGACAGATCCTCCTCAGAAATGGATTTTCCAGTGACTGACCTTCCAGTGAAGGTGTGCAAGTGTCTAGATCTCCTATGTGACAGGTGCCACGCTGTTGGATCCCCTCTGTGATGTGTGTGACAGTGACTGTCCCTCATTTATGGTGGTTGTCCCATTGACTAACCTTCCTCCCTAATTGGTGACCCAGTCACTAACCCACATCTTTAATGGGTGACCAGTGTCTGGACCTACTCCAAAATGGTTGCTCCAGTGACTCACCTTTTAAAGAAGAAGGTCAGTCATTGACTAATTCTTCACAGAGTAGGTTCAGTCACTGGGAAAGCTAACACAGAAGAGAGCCAGTCATGTGTCCACACATCACGAAAGAGTACATTTCACTATGACACACATCACAGATGAGGGCCAGAAAGTGGGGTACTCATTAGGAGAGTCTCAGTTACTGGGGCAAAGATCACAGAGGAGGACCCGTAACTGGGCTAAACATCACAGAACAGGCAAAATCACTATGGAGGAGCAGTTACTCGTGTTTTTAAGAGTAAGAGCTTGTTCCTGGGCACCCATTATAGCATAGACCCAGTCAATGGATCATTTATCACAGGGAAGAACCAATCACTAGAACACTCATCACAGAGGAAAACCAGTCACCAGGATACCCATTACACACAAGGGGTGGTCACTGGAACACAAATTATAGAAGAGGCCCTGTTACTGAAACACCCATCACAGAAAAGGAGCAATCATTGGGGCACACAATTTGGAGGAGGGGACGTCACTTCAGCATCAATCACAGATGAGTCCCAGTCAATGAAACACCATTTAAGGAGGCATACGCACAGGGACACCAATCACAGAGGGAGGCCATTCACTGCCATACCCATTATAGAGGAGGCGAAGGCATGTGGCCACCCATTGTGCAGGAGTGCTAGTAACTGGGACACCCATGTTGAAGGGAAGCCCTGTAAATAGAAAACACATGAAAGAGGGCTAGACATTGCAGCAGCCAGCAAAGAGAGTGGCCACTCATTGGGTCTTTAATCACAGAGGTGATCCACTCTCTGAAGCAACCATTATTGATGACTCCCAGTCACTATGAAATCCATCACAGAGGAGTGCTAGTCACTGGAGCAATCACGATATATGAATGTCAGTCACTGGGGCACCAATCATAGGGGAGGTACAATTACTGAGGCACATATGCTGGAGACTCATTCACTGGGAATTTTATCGCCAAAGAGGATCAATCACTGGGACACCCCCAATGGAGGAGGCTCAGTAAGTGGACCACCTGTCACAGAGAAGGACTGGTCACTAGGGAAAACATTATCAAGGTGGGCCATCACTTGTCAACAAATACAGTGTAGGCACAGTCATCGGAGCACACATAATAGAGGAGAGTCAGTCATTGTGGCAGCAATATAGAGGAGACCCAGTCCTAACAGAGGAGACCCACCACTAACAGAAGTAGGCAATTAACTGGAACAAACATCACAGAGAAAGGCAAGTCATTGGGACACCAATTATAGAGGAAGGCTAGTTATTGAGACAATCATCACAGATAAAAACCAGTCATTGGGGCACCCATCACATAAAAGTTACAGTCTCTAGGGCACTGATTGTGGTGCAGAATCATTCATTGTGGCACCCATCACAGAGGAGGACAAGTAACAATGTCACATATCAAAGAGGCGATGTAGTCACTGGGATATCCATCACAGAAGATGGTTATCACTGTGGCACCCATCACAGTGGAGGTTCAGTTACTGATCTGCCAATCATGAAAGGCCAGTTGCTGGGACTCCCATTATAAGAGTTGGATCAGTCATTTGGTATCCCAACACACAGGATGGCCAATCATGGGGGACACCCATCAAAAAGATGGGCTACTCATTGGGGCATCAATATTGAAGAGGATGTTTAAGAGTGATAATCATCACAGAGGGCTAGTGACTGGGGAAACCATTAAGGAGAGGGTCAGTCATTGGGTCACCAATCACTGGAGAACCCATAATGGAGGTGAGCCAGTTACTGGGGCAACCATTGTACAGCAGAACTAGTTATTGGAACAGCCATCACAGAAGAGGACTGGCCCCTAGAGCACCCATTATGCAGGAGAGTCAGTCACAGGAGTAACAATCACTGAAAAATCATAGTCACCGGAGAGTGCATAATGAAGGAGAGTTAGTCACAGGGATACTGAATATATAGGCGACTTAGACACTAGGGCACCAATCACAGAAAATAGGTAGCCAATGGGTCATTCATCACAGAGGATGGCAAGTTCTTGTACTCATTATAGAGGAGGTTCACCACTGAGGCATCTATCACAGAGAGCCAGTAAATGAAACACTGTTAACAAAAGGGAAGCAGTCACAGGGTCACCCATCACAGAGGAGTGCTAGTCATTGGGCCACCAATTATGGAGGAGTCCCAGTTACTGGAATACCCATGATAGAAGAGGACTATCACTGAGACAGTCATCCTATATGAGTGCCAGTCACTGGTGCACTGATAACAGATTAGAGCCAGTCAATGAGGCACTTAGCACATGAGGATTAATAGTCACTGAGACATTCATTATAGAGGAGAGAAAGTCACTGGGGCATCCATCAAAAAGGAGAGCTAGTTACAGAGAAAGACATCAAAATTGAGGGCTAGTCACTGGGGCAAATTTAAGGAGGAGGACCAGTTACTGGAACCCCTATCATAGAGGGGGGATAGTCACTGGGGAATCCAGAATCAAGGATGGCCCTTCATTGAAGCTCCAATTGAAGAGGAGTTCCAGTCTTTTGTGTATTTGTTATGGGGTGTCCCAGTTACTGTAGCATCCATCACAGAGGAGGGCTAGTCAGTGGGACTCCCATCATATATGAAGGCCAGTCACTGTGGCACCAATGAGAGAAGAGGGCTATTCACTGTGGAACTCAATTTGGAGGAGGACCAGGAACTGAGATACCCATCACAGAGAAGGTTTTGTCACTAAGTCACCCATCATCTAAGAAGCCCATTCGCTGGGGCATCTATCACAGGGGAGGTACAGTCAATGTGGCAAACATTATGAAGGAGGCTCAGTCACTGGGATACCAATTAAAAAAGAAGGACAGTCACAAGGGCATCCATGATGGAAGGGACCTATTAAGTAGGGCACCCATACAAAAGAATGACTAGTCATTTGGGCAACCATTATGAAGGAGGGAGAGTCACAGAAACACCAATCACTGAGGACACCCAGACATTAAGAATCTGTAATAGACGAAGACAAGTTACTAATGCACTCATCATGCAGAAGGCCCAGTTACCGGGTCAGCAATCACAGCAGAAAGCTAGTTACTAAGCCATCCATTATGGAGGAGGGCCAGTCACTGGAACACCAATCCCCATGGAGGGCCAGTCATCTGGGCAACCATAATGTGGAGAGTTAGTCACTAGGGCATCAGTTATGTAGTAGACTCAGTTAATGGGTCTAGTACATAATCAAACTGGAAAGTTATTGACTGGGGCACCTATCACAGAGAAGGATCAGTCACTGTGGTACTTTTCACAGAGGAGGGCAGTCATTGGGGCAGGATCATAGAAGAGGACCAGTGTATGAGGCACCAAACACAGGAGAAAGGAGAGTCTCTGAGACATGTATCACAGAGGAAAGTCAGTCACAAGGATTCCAATCACAGAGGAGTCCTTGTCACTGTGGCACCAAACATTGATTAGAGAAAGCCACTGAGGCACCCATCAACGAGGAGGAACAGTTACTGACTGTAACAGATACCACAGAAAAGAACCATTCACAGAAGAGGGTCATAATGTAGAGGACTATCACTGTGGCATCAATTAAGTAGGAGACCCAGTCAATGAGGCAGCAATCAAAAAAGAAATGTAGTCCTTGGGGCACTCATCACAGGAAAGAATCTGTCACTCTGCTATCTTTCAAAAGGGAGGGCCAGTTAATAGCGCCACAACTACAGAGGAGGGTGGGTAACTGAGGCACACATTATAAAGGAGAATCAGTCATTGGGGTATTTATTACAGAGGTGGGACAATCACAAAAACTTGCCACAGAGGAGATCCAGTCACAGTTTTTCCCATCAAAGAGGAGTGCTAGTCACTGGGACACCAATAATGAAGGAGCTCCAGTTACCTGAAGACAGATCATACAGGAGGTCAGTCACTTGGGCACTCTTTATAGAAGACTCTCACCTACTTGACCATCTATTCAAGAGGAGATACAGTCATTGGGCACGTGTTACAAAAGGGAGAAAGTCTCTGGGAAACCCACCACAGATGAGGTCAGTCATTGATATACCCCTAACAATGGAAGGCCAGTTACTGGGGCACACATTTTGCAGGAGGCCCAGTTACTAAGACAACCATCACAAAAGAGCGCCAATCACTGGGACACCGAATATGGAGGAGTCCAGAAAATGCGACAAACATCTCAGAGAAGGGCTAGTCACTGGGCAAACATTGGTCCAGTCGCTGGACACCAATCACAAAGAAGGCATAGTCACTGAGTCACACATAATACAGAAGGCTCAGTCACTGATTCAGCAATATGGAGTAGGCCAATCTCTGTTTCATCAATAATATAGAAAGGCCAGTCAGTGAACCAACCATCACTGATGAAAAGATTCACATGGTGAACAAATTTGGAAGTCTATTCACTGGGAAAACCAACACTGATGATGACCCATCACTGGGGCACCCATCACAGAAGAGGAAAGTCTTGGGGGCACACACCACAGAACAGCGTCATTCACTGTGGAATCCAACAGAGAAGAGGGCCAGTCACAATGGTACACATCACAAAGGAAATCTAGTTACTGGGAGACCCATAACACAAGAGAGTTTGTCAGTGTGGCACCCAGCACAGAAGAGGATCAGTCACTGGAGCTCCAATCATGGAGAAGGATCAGTCACTGGAACTTCCACTACACAAGAGGGTCTATCGCTAGACACTCATCATACAGGTTGATCATTCATGAGGAAATCCATCACAATGCAGGGCTACTATCTGGTGCACACAGTATTGATGAGAACCATTATTCTGGACAATCATCACCAAGGAGAATTAGTCACTTGGGAAATCATTATGGAGGAAGACAAGTCACTAGAACAGCCATCACTGAAGAGGGCAAGTTACAGGGATAGCCATCACAAACAAGGGTATATCACTGGGGCACCCAATAGAAAGGGACCAAGTTACTGGACACCAATCAAAGAGTAGGGCTAGTCACTATGTCACCCATTATGTAGGATGGACAGTCACTGGGGCACAAATCACCAAGTATGTACAGTCACTTGTGCACTGATAATAGAGCAGACTTTTCAATGAGGTACCAATTATGTAGAAGATCCAACAATTGGGGCAGTGATCACAGTAGAAAGCTAATCACTAGGGTACAGATCACAGAAAAGGATCAGTCACTGGTGCCTTTTTCACAGATGGCCAATCACTTGGCACATGTCACAATAGAGTGGTAGTTTGTTTGCCCAGTGACTAGCCCTCCCCTGTTGTCCCATTTCTGTCCTACCCCAAAGGAGAAGTAGACATTGGACACCCCTAAAACTTGGAGAGTCACTACACAAAGGGCCAGTCACTGGGGCACCCATAACATAAAAGGGCCAGTCATGCAGTCACCCCTCATAGGAAGTCTAGTCACGGGTGCATCCAACATAGAGTAGGGCTAGTCTCTCTGACATGCACAAAAGAAGAGGGGCAGTCACTGGGGAACCTATTACAGAGGAGATTAATTATGGAGACAGGTTTCAGAAAAGAGGGACATTCATGGAGGTATCCATCAGAGAGGATGGCAAGTCACTCTGGCACAGATCATATATGAGGTTCAGTCACTGAAGCACCCATTATAATGGTCTAAGTCACTGGTGCAGGGATGATAGAGGAGGGCCAGTAACTGGATCAGGCAAAATCACTATGGTACCCATCACTGAGGAGGAGAAGTAATTGGTATTTTTCAGAGAAGTGTCAGTCACCGGAGCAACCATTATAGTGGAAGCCAAGTCACTTGGGTTTTTATCACAGAGGAAATTCAGTCACTGAGACACTCATCACAGACACTAGTCACTCACTGTTTAACCCATCACAGATAAGGGCTAAACACTGGGACAGAAATTATAGAGAAGGTCTGTTACTGGAACCCTGATTATGGAGGAGGGCTAGTCTATTGAGCATACAATATGCAGGAGGCGCAGTCACTGGGGTATCAATCACAGAAAAGTTCCAATCAATGAATTCCCAATTAAGGAGAAGGCACAGGCACAGCAAAACTAACCACAGATGACAGCCAGTCACTGGGCTACTCATTATGGAAGAGTCTCAGGCACTTAGACATCCATCATACATGAAAGCTAGTAACTGTGGCTCTCATTTTGGAGAAGGCTCTGCTACTAGGACTCTCAACATAAAAGATAACTAGTCACTGCAGCACCCAGCACAGAAGATGTGCTGCAATTGGGGCACCAATCACAGAGGAGGTTCAGTATCTAAGGCACCAATTATGGAAGAGAACCAGTAGCTGTGACATACATCACAGAGGAGGTTTAGTCCCTAGGGACACCATATTATATAAAGACCAGTCACAAGTTTGCAAAACACAAGGAAGGCCCAGTGAGAGGGGCACCTATTATACAGAAGGCACAGACACTGGAATAACCATCAAAAAAGACAACCATTCACTGGGCACCCATTATGTAGAAGGATCAGTAATTGGGACATTCAACCCAGAGAAGGACTAGTAACTGGGGGAATCATGGAGAAGGGTCTATCATGCAGCACCAATAACAGAGGAGGCAAAATCACTGAAGTATCCATAATAGAGGGCCAGTCACAGACTCAGCAATTTGAAAGAGGCCCAGTTTCTGTGGAACCTATAACAGAGGAAGGTCAGTCATTGGGATAGCCATCATAAAGGAGGGCAGTCCACTGGGGCACTAATTATGGAGGAGGGCTGGTCACTGGAAAAGGCATAATAAATGAGGGCCAGTCACTGTGGCACTCATCACACAGAAGGGACAGTCACTAGGACACCCATCACAGAGGAGAGGCAGTCTTTGGGGCACCCATTACAGATCAGGGACATTCACTGTGGCACTTATCACAGAGGAGGGCAAGTAACAAATGCAATCATAATAGAGGATGGGTAGTCACAAAAAGACACATCACAGAAGAGGATTTATCAGTCTGGCACACATCACAGAAGGGACCCAGTCCTTGGTACACCAACCACAGAGAAGGGCCAGTCACTGGACACACATCAAAGAAAATGGTAAATAATTGGAACACCCATCACAAAGGAGGGCTATTCACTGGGGCCCAAAGTATTGAGGAGGACCATTTGATGGGACAATTGTCACAGAAGACAGCTTGTCACTTGGACACATGTTGTGGAAGGGAATCATTCACTGGAATAACCATCACTAAGAGGTTGTTACTATGACAGCCATCACAATGGAGGACATATAACTCGGGCACCCAATATGGGGGAGACCCAGTTACTGGGATACCTATCAGAGAGTAGAACTAGTCATTAGGTCACCCATTATGTAGGAGGGCTAGTCACTAAGACACAAATCATCAAAAAGGCACAGTCACTGGGAACACATAATGGAGGTGGACTTTCACTGAGGAACACATTATGTAGGAGACCCAATCATTGGGGCAGTTATCAGACAGGAGCTCTACTCATTGGGGCTCAGATCACAGAGAAGGATCGGTCACTGGGGACTTTTCCACAGAGGAAAGCCATTCAATTGGTACACATCACAGAGGAGGGGTTGTCACTGGGCACCCATCACAGAAGGGAAACTGTCTCTTTGACAGTCATCACAGAAAGTTCCAGTCTCGTGTGCACCCATCACTGAAGAGGGCTAATCACTCTGGCACCCATAAAAGAAAAAGGTCAGTGTCTGGGGCACTCATCACAGAGAACTAGTCACGGGTACAGCTATCACAGAAGAAGGAAAGTCATGAGAGACACCAGTCAGAAAGGAGTTCCAGTAACTGTGACATACATCACGAATTTAGACCAGTCATTGAGGCACCCATTAGGCGGATCTCAGTCAGTGAGTCATTGATCACATAGTAGTATCAGTAAGAGAACCAGGTAAAACTCAGTATGGTACCATCACAGTGAAGGATCAGTAACTGGCATTTTTTCACAGAGGAAGATCAGTCATTGGGGCACTAGTTATAAAGATGGCTCATTTTATTGAGGCATTTATCACAGAGAAGGGTTATTCAAGTGAGAACCAATCACAGTGGAGAGCTAGTCACTGGGACACAAATGTTGTAGGAGGTTCAGGTAATGAAACATCCATCTCAATGGAGAGCTAATCACTGTTGCTACCAATTTGGAGGAGGGACATTCACTAGGGCACCAATCACAGAGGAGTCCCAATCAATGAATTACCACTTGAGGAATAATTCCAGACACAGGAGCACTAATCACAAATGAGGACCAGTCACTGGGTTACCCATTTTGGAGGAGGTTCAGTAACTTGGGCACTCATCAAATAGTAGGACTAGTCACTGGGGCACCCCTTTTGGAGGAGGTCCAGTTACTAGGACACCAAACTAAGAAGAGGGCTAGTCACAGGTGAACTCAGCACAGAGGATGGCCAGTCATTGGGGATCCAATCACAGAGGAGGCCCTGTCTCAGGTCACCCATTATCAATGAGTCCTAGTCTCTTTGACATCCATCAAAGAGGAGGGTTAGTCACTGGGACACCCATCATGGTGGAGAAGAGTCATAGGGGCATCAATCACAGGGACGACCCAGTCACTGAGTTACACATTGCACAGGAGACCCAGTCACTGGTAAAACCGTAGCCAGGAAGGAAACTCACTATGTCACCCATTATTGAAGATGCTCAGTAAAGTGGGACATCCATCACAGAGGAGGTCTGTTGGATGTGGCAAACATTATGGAGGAGGGTAATTCACTTGGTATCAACAACAGAGGAGGCACAGTCATTGGGGCACAGATAATACAGGAGGGCCAGTCACTGGTTCAGCAAGTTGGAAAAAGCCAATCACAGGGGTTTCCAATAGAGAGGACATCAAATCACTAGAGCACCAAATACAGAGAAGGGAGAGAGACTGGGACACCCATTTTGTGGATGATCATCCACTGGCCACTAAATACAGATGTGGGTTAGTCATTGGGTCACCTATTATGGAAGAGGCCCAGTCACTTGTTCTCCCATTACAGAAGATTGCCAGTCATTGTGACACTCATTATGAAGGAGGGCTAGCCAATGGTGAACTCATAACAGAAGAAGGCTAATCACTGAGGAAACTATCACAGAAAAAAAAAACAGCCACTGGAACACCAATCACAGAGGAAGGACAGTCTCTGGAGTACCAATCACAGTTGAGTTCCAGTCACTGGAGCTCCACATACAGACGATAGCTAGTCACTGGTGTTTCAATCCCAAATTTGCATGAAACAAAAAAGGAGGGCCAGGCACTGAGGCACTCATCACAGAGCAGGGGCAGTCAAAAGGCACACACAAAAGAGAAGACAGCCATTCCTTGGGACATGAATCACAGAGGTGGCCCTGTTATTGGGTCACCCTTCACTGATGAAGGCTAGTCACTGGGATATGAAACACAGAGGAGAATAATTAATGTGTAACTCATAACGGAAGAGGGTCAGTCATTGGGGCACTCATTATAGAAAATGACCAGTCACTGGCACAATCCTCACAGAGGAGAGCTACTGACTGGGGCAACCATTATGGTGGAGTCCCAGTCACTCCACAGCCATCACAGAAGAGGGCCAATCCTGGGGTACACATTACACAGAATGGCCAGTCACTGGACACCCAACAAAGAACAATGACAGTCACTAGAGTACCCACAACGAAGGAGGTCCAGTCACATGGAGACTCATCATAGAAGTGAGCCTGTCACAGCAGCACCTTTTACAGAGGCGGTCTAGTCACTTAGACACACAACACAGAGAGGAGTCAGTCACTGTGGCATCCATAACCGAGGAGGACCAAACATTTGGGAACTAAATTTGGAGAATGGTCTGTAACTGGGTATGAATCATGATGGAGGCCCTAACAATAGGTAACCTATTATGGAGGACACTCAATCACTGAGACACACATCACAGAGAAAGCCAGTCACTAGGGAACCCATTATGAAAGAAGACCGGAAACTAGAACACCATTCACAGAGGGAAACTAGTCACTGGGCCACCCAGTCTGAAGGAATTCAAGTTACTAGGTGATCCTCACAGAAGAACAATAGTCATGGAGGCTCTCAATTTAGAGGATGGCCGGTAATTAGGGACCAATCACAGAGAAGACCAAGTCACTTGGGCAACAAATATGAAGGAGGTCACTGCACTGTGACAGCCATCACAGAGGAAGGTTAGTCACTGACACATACAACATACGTGAAAGCCAATC
>NW_007254813.1:0-6055 GCF_000164805.1 Carlito syrichta | reverse complement strand
ACGTGTTGGCTGGTGAGCGAGCTGACTAGCTTCCTGACCGGTTACATGTGAGTGAGCATACTAGTTGGCTAGCCTGATGGAAAACGAGGGAGTCCACTAGATAGCTGATCAGCTAGCTGAGTTGCTAACCAACTAGTTAGCTAAGTAACTAAGTGATTTGCTAGTTGATTTAACTAGCTAACTGACTAGCTAGCTGGCTATCTAGCTGACATAACTAGCTAGCAAACAAGCTATCTAGCTGTCTAGCTAGCTGAGTTAACTAGCTAGGTAACTGACTAGTTAGCTGACTAGCTGAATTAACTATCAAGTTGACTAGTTAGCTGACTAGCTAGCTGACTTAACTAGCAAGCTGACTAGGAATCTGAGTAGCTAGCTGACTTAAGGTAGCTGAATATTTAGCTGACTTGCTAGTTGACATAACTACTAGTTGGCTAGCTACATGTTTTAACTAGCTG
Organism: Carlito syrichta; assembly: GCF_000164805.1. Lineage (NCBI taxonomy): Eukaryota > Metazoa > Chordata > Mammalia > Primates > Tarsiidae > Carlito > Carlito syrichta. The sequence continues at coordinate 5,600 of NW_007254813.1, read as the reverse complement.
ACTAGCTAGTTGGCTGGCTAGCTGACTAACCAGATGACTTAACTAACTAGCTACATTGTTGGCTAGATGGCTAGACAGCTGGCTTAACTAGCTGGCTACCTGGCTGGCTAGAATCCTAGGCAGCTGAATAGCTAGCTAGTGGGCTGGTCACCTGGCTAGCCAGCCGGCCTAAATAGCCAGCTGGCTGACTGGATAGTGGGATAGACAGCCGGCTTAGCTAGCCAGCCACCCTGTTGGTTAACTGGCTAGCCAGCCGGCTTAACTAGCTGGCCACCTACCTGACCAGTTTGATAACCTGCCGGCTTAACTTGCCAGCCACCTAGCTAGTAGGTCAGCTAACCATCTGACTTATCTAGCTGACTTAAATAGTTGGCCTGCTTTCTAGCCAGTTGAACTAAAAAGCTTGCTACATAGCTAGTCAGCTGGCTATCCAGCTGAATTTCTAGGTGACTTATCTAGCTAGCCTGCTGTCTATCCAGATGACTTAAAAAGCAAGCTACATAGGTAGCCAACGGGCTAGTCAGCTGACTTGGTCATTTAAGTATCTAGCCAGCTGGCTAGAGAGTTGACATAACTAGGTAGCTACCAAGCTGGCATGCTGGCTTGCCAGCTGACTTAATTAGCTAAATTAACTAGCTAGTCAGCTGACTAGCAAGCTGACATAATTGTCTAGCTACCTAGCAAGCCAACAGGCTAGCCAGCTGACTTAACTAGCTGACTTAAAGAAGTAGTCAGCTGGATAGCCCGCACACTTAACTCCTAGCTACCTAGCTAGACACCTGGATAGCCAACTGACTAAACTAGCTGCCATAACTAGACGCCTTATGGCTAGCTAGCAGACTTAACTAGCTACCTACCTACATAGCCTGCTGACTTGCCAGCTGACTTAACTACCGAACTACCTAGCTAACCTGCATGCCAATCAGCTGACTTAACTAGTTGACTTAACTAGCTAGCCAGCTGTCTAGCCAGTTGACTTAACTAGGTGACCTAACTAGTTACCCAGCTGACTAGCCAGCTGAATTAACTAGTTAGCTAGCCAGCTAGGCAGCTGGCTAGCCAGTTGGTTTAACTAGCTGACTTAACTAGCTACCCAGCTAACTTTAGCTGACATAACTAGCTAGCTACCTAGTTAGACAGCTGACTTTACAAGCTGAAATAACTAGCTAGATACCTCGCTAGCTATCTAGCTAGCCAGCTGACTTACCTAGCTGACTTAACTAGCCATCTAGCTGACATAACTAGCTGACAACTAACTGGCTACCTAACTAGCCAGCTGACTTAATTAGCTGAAATAACTAGCTAGCAAGCTGTCTAGCCAAATGACATAACTAACTTTTTAACTAGATAGCGAGCTGGCTAGCCAACTGACTTAACGAGGTGACTTAACTAGCTAGCCAACTGGTTAGCCAGCTGACTTAGCTAGCTGATTAATGAGCTAGGTAGCTGGTCATACAGGTGACTAAACTAGCTAAATTAACTAGTAATCCAGCTGCTTAGCCAGCTGACATATCTAGCTCTCTACCTCTCCAGCCACCTGGCTAGCCAGCTCACTTAACTAGCTGACTTAATTAGCTAGCCAGCTGGCTAGTAAACTGACTTAACTAGGTCACTACCTGTCATAACTATCTGTCTTTACTAGAGGCCTGCTTTCTAGCCAATTGAATTAACTAGGTGCTACATAGCTAGTCATCTGGCTATCCAGCTGAATTAACAAGGTGACATATTTAGCTAGCCAGCTTTCTAGCCAGCTGAGTAATTATCAAGCTACCTAGCTATCCAGTGGGCTTGTCAGCTGACTTAACTAGGGGACTTAACTATCTAGCCAGCTGGCTACACAGCTGGCATAACTTGCTAGCTACCTAGCTAGCAAGCTGGCTAACAAGCTGACTTAACTAACTGACTTAACTAGCTATCCAGGTGGCTAGCCAGCTGACTTAATTGCCCAGCTACCTAGCTAGACAACAGGCTAGCCAGTTGACTTAACTAGCTGACTTAATGAAGTAACCAGCTGGCTAGCCAGCAGACTTAATTAGCTAGCTACCTAGCTAGACAGCTGTCTTAACTAGCTGACTTAACTAGCTGACATATATAGGCTCCTGATGGCTAGCCAGCTGACTTAACTAGCTACCTGCCTACATAGCCCACTGGATTGCCAGCTGACTTAACTACCTAACTACCTAGCTAACCTGTTGGCCAGTGAGCTGACTTAACTAGGTGACAAATATCTAGCCAGCTGGCTAACCAGCTGATTTTACCAGGTAGCTACCTAGTTAGCTTGCTCAATATCTAATGTGCTAGCTAGGTTTCTTAATTATCTGACTTAACTCATTAACTAAAAAGCTACCTAGCTGACTCAACCAGCTTTCTAACTCCTAACATACTAGTTAGTATCTGACTCATCCAGCTGACTAATCTTCAGTTAACTTGCTAACTACTGATTCACCTGCTGACTTAACACGTTAGATAAATAGCAAGCTAGCTGTCTTAACCAGCTGACTAAGAATGAAAGATTACTTAACTAGCTGACTTTGCTAGCAGACTGATCTACTTAGCCAGCTGACTTAACTGGCTGACTTAACCAGTTATCTAGCTGACTTAACTACTTGAATTTGTTAGATAACTAACTATTTAACCAGGTGAATAACTAGCTGATTTAACTAATTAGCTAACTAGTTATGTAGCAGACTCAAGTAGGTGACTTAAATAGTTAGCTAATTAGTGAGCTAGCTGACTTAGCTAGCTGACTTAGCTAGCTAGGTGTTTAGCTAGCAGACTTAGCTGACTTAACTAGTTGGCTAACGAGATAGCTAGCTGATTTAATGAGTTGGTTAACGAGTTAGATAACTGTTTTAACTAGTTGATAAGCGAGTAAAATAGCCGACTTAACTAGTTGGTTAATGAGTTAGCTAGGTGACTTGTTGGCTGATGAGTCAGACGACTAGTTAGCTGGTTTAACACATTGACTGGCTACATGGCTGACTTGTTGACTGGCTTAACAAGGTGCCCGATTAGTCGGCCGACTAGTTACCTGGGTCAAATAGTTGACTGATGAGTTGGTCCACTAGTTAGCTCGGTAAACTAGTTGGCATGCTGGTTTTCTGAACTAACTATTCAGCTGACTAGGTGGCCAACTATTTAGCTGGCCTAACTAGTAGGTTTACTAGTTAGCTAAGCTAAATTATCAGCTGAAAAGTTGGCCGACTATTCAGCCAATTGGCTAACTGACTAAACTAGTTGGCCAGCTAGTAGGCTGACCAGTTAGCAGACTTAACTAGTAAACCTGCAAGTGAGCTGACATTTGAGCTGACTTAACTAGTCAGCCGTTGGGTGAGCCGAATTGTCAGCTGACTTAACTAGTTGGCCGGCAAGTAAGTCGATTTTTCAGCTGATTTAACTAGTCGGCCAGCAAGTGAGCCGACCTGTCAGCTGACTTAACTAATCGGCCGGCGAGTGAGCTGACTGGTCAGCTGAATTTAGTTGGTTGGCAAGTGAGCCAACAGCACAGAAGACTTAACTAGGCAAATGGTGATTGAGCTGACTGGTGAGCCGAGTTAACTAGTCGGCCTACAAGTAAGCCATCTTAATGATGAGCTGTCTTAACTAGTTGAACGGCAAGTGAGCTAACCAGTGAGCTGACTTAACTTTTCGTCTGGTGAGGAAGCTACTAGTTAGCTGATCTGTTGGCCTGCAAGTGAGCCGACAAGTTATTGACCTGTTGGCTGGCGAGAAAGCCGACTAGTTTGCTGACCGATGGCACATGATTGAGGTGACTAGTTAGCTGACCTGATGGAATGCAAGCGATCCCATTAGCTAGCTGAACAGCTAGCTGATTTCCTAGCTGACTAGTCAGGTAAGTAACCAGCTGATTTGCTAGCTGACTTAACTAGCTAGCTGACTAGCTAGCTGGTCATCTAGCTGATATAACTAGCTAGCAAACAAGCTATCTAGCTATCTAACTAGCTTGTTAACAGGTTAGTAAGCTGGCTAGCTGACTTAACTATCTAGCTGAATAGCTAGCTTACTTGCTAGCTGACTTAACTAGCTAGCTGACTTGCAACCTGACTAGCTAGCTGACTTAACTAGGTAGTTGAATAGATAGCTGACTTGCTAGGTGACTTAACTAGCTAATGCTAGATAGCTGACTTAACTAGCTGACTAGCTAGTTGACTGGCTAGCTGGCTATCCAGCTGACATAAATAACTTGCTACCTGGTTGGCGAGTCAGTTAGCCAGCTGTCTTAACTAGCTAGCTACCTGGCTGACTAGCTGGCTAGGCAGCCGGCTAGCTAGCTAGCAGGCTGACCAAATGGATAGCCAGCTGGCTTAAAAAGCCAGCCAGATGACTACACAGTCGGATTGCCAGCCGGCTTAACTAGCCAGTCACCCTGCTGGTCAACCGGCTAGCCAACTGGCTTAAATAGCTGGCTACCTAACTGACTAGCCTGCTAACCAGCTGGCTTACCTTGCCAGCCACCTAGCTAGCCAGTCTGCTATCTAGATGACTTAACTAGGTGACTTAACTAGATAGCCATATGGCTAGCCAACCGGCTCATCTAGTTAGACACCTAGCTAGCCAGCACGCAAGTCAGCTCACTTAACTCACTGACTTAACTAGACTACCAGTCGGCTAGCCAGCTGACTTAATTGGCTAGCTACATAGCTAGACAAATTGCTAGCCACTTGAATTAACTAGCTGACTTAGTCAGCTAACCAGCTGACTCAACTACCTGACTTAACTCGTTAGCCAGCTGGTTAACCAACTGACTTAACTAGTTGACATCAATTGATATCCAGTTGATTAGCCAGAAGACTAGCTACCTATGTATCCCACTGGCTTGACAGCTGACTTAAGTACCTATCTACCTAGCTATCCTGCTGACTAGCGAGCTGACTTAACTAGGTGACTTAACTAGCTATCCAGCTGGCTAGCCAGCTGAATAAACTAGTTCGCTACACAGGTAGGCAGCTGGCTAGCCAGCTGACTTAACTAGCTGACTTAACTAGCTAGCCAGCTGACTTAACTAGCTGGCTAAACTAGCTAGTTACCTAGATAGCAAGCTGACTTTACTACATACATAGCTAACAAGCTAACTAGCCGACATAACTAGCTGACTTAACTAGCTAGCTAGCTGACATAACAAGCTGACTTAACTAGCTACCTTGCTAGCCAGCTGACTTACCAAGCTGAAATAACAAGCTACCTAGCTGTCTAGCCATCTGAGTTAACAACCTTTTTAACTAGCTAGCAAGCTGGCTAGCCAACTGACTTAACTAGGTAACTTAACTAGCTACCCAGCTGGCTAGCCAGTGATGTAAATAGATAGCTACCATAATAGGCAGCTGAGTAGCCAACTGACTTAACTAACTGCCTTAACTAGCTAGCCAGTTGACTTAACTAGCTGACTTAACTATATAGCTACCTAGCTAGCAAGTTGACTTAACTGGCTGAATTAACTAGCTAGCAACCAAGCTAGTCAGCTGACTGGCCATCTGACTTAACTAGCTGATTTAACCAGCTAGCCAACTGGTTAGCCAGCTGACTTAACTAACTTACTTAACTAGCAAGCCAGCTGGCTGGCCAGCTGAATTAACTAGAAT
>NW_007254812.1:3999-4619 GCF_000164805.1 Carlito syrichta | reverse complement strand
AGGAAGGAAGGAAGGAAGGAAGGAAGGAAGGAAGGAAGAAAGAAAGAAAGAAAGAAATCCACTCTCCTTAAATCTTCTGTCCCCAGTTCTTTCCCCCCACTCCCCAAATGTGAGAGTTCCCCAAGTTTAACATCTTCCAGTCCCAAACCTCCTAATGGCTTCCACCACTTTTGTTCAGGAGTTTCTGAGGTTCCCTGACTGTGTTCCTGCCGTCTCTCCTCTCTGAGAGGAGAAATGTGCCCCAGGCTGGCTGACACTCAGATTTGGCAACAAGGACCTTCCACCAAGAAAGGCCAGGAATGCATCTCTCACCTGAAGACATTTCTTCCCCACCAATCCCATATTTCCAGACCCTAAAGTCAGTCACCTGTGAACACACCATGTGCAGTTGAGACTTTGTGTAAGATTCTGATGTTTTCAAGACAGGGTCTAGTTCTGTGAAGCAAGTTGGGCCCTGAGGACACGACCTTCGTTCACCACCAGCCTCCAAGTTGCAGGCTCTGGTGGTCCCCCAGCCTCAGCCTCCAGAGTGTCAGGGACGATGGGCACCATGACCCCAGAACCCCTGTTTGGATGGATGTGGGAGATGGGGTCTCTTTGCATGGCCCAGGCTAGCCTTA
>NW_007254812.1:0-519 GCF_000164805.1 Carlito syrichta | reverse complement strand
AAGTCTGGTCTCAGGTGTCAGCCTCATCATTCTAGTGCTTTGTGAGGCCGAGGCCAGCAGCTGACCCAAGCCCATGGGCTAAGACCCGGTCAGGCATTTCAGTGAGACCTTGTCTCTACCGTCCATCCCAAATGTGCCCAGCATGGTGGAGCATGCCTGCCATTCTGGCACCTTGGAAGGCTGAGAAAAGGCTTTCCAGAGACCGGCATGCTGAGGCTGTGGTGTCACACAAGAGCCTCCACCCTCCAGCCTGGGAGACGGAGTGAGACTCCAACTCTAAGATAAAAAGGAATAAAGGGAAACAAAAACAAAAGCATCCATTTGTGTATGGAGTTGGGATCATCATGAACAGACAGAGATCCTTTGGAAAATAGGACCCACCCTGGGACCCAAAGTTCCCGAAAGATGGTTGGTCAACAAGCAATCAGGATGTAGTATTGGTCAGCTGAGGCAGGTGATCGCAGGAGCCCAGAGTTCAAGACCAGCCTGGGCCACGTTGAGAGACCTTGTAGCTCTCAG
>NW_007254811.1:0-3154 GCF_000164805.1 Carlito syrichta | reverse complement strand
ACTAGGCAGCTGGCTAGCCAGCTGACTTAACTAGCAGACTTAACTAGCTAGCTACCGAGCTAGCCAGCTGAATTTACTAGCTGAAATAACTAGCTAGCTGCATAGCTAGAAATCTTGCTAGAAAGCCATCTTAACTAGTTGACTTAACAAGCTAGCTAGCTGACATAACTAGCTGACTTAACTAGCTAGCTTCCTAGCTAGCCAGCTGACTAAACTAGCTGAAATAACTAACTAGGATGCCATCTAGCCATCTGAATTAACTACCTAGAAAGATGACTAGCCAACTGACTTAATGAGGTGACATAACTAGCTATCCAGCTGTTTAGTCACCTGACTTAACTAGTTGATTAACGAGCAAGGCAGCTCAACACCGAGGTGAACTAAACTAGCTGACACATCTAGATATCCAGTTGGATTGCCAGCTGTCTTAACTAGTGCTCTAACTCTCTAGACACCTGGATAGGCAGCTGACTTAACTAGCTGACTTAATTATCTAGCCAGCTGGCAAGCCAAATGACATAACTAGGTCACTAACTAACCAGCCACCTGGCTATCCAGCTGACTTAACTAGCTGTCTTAACTAGCTGACCTGCTTTCTAGCTAGTTGAATTAACTGGCTTGTTACCTAGTTAGCCAGCTGGCTATCCAGCTGAATTAATTAGGGGACTTATCTAGCTAGCACACTGTCTAGACAGCTGACTTACTAGCAGGCTACCTAGGGAGCCAGATGCCTAGTCAGCTGACTTAACTAGTGACTAAACTAGCCAGCTGGCTAACCAGATGACATAATTGCCTAGTTACATAGCTAACAAGCAGGCTAGCCAGCAGACTTAACTAGCTAGCTACCTAGCTAGACAACTAGATAGCTAGCTGACAACTAGCTGACATAACTAGAGGCCAAATGGCTATCCAACTTACTTAACTAGCTACATACCTCCTTATCGTGCTGACTTGCAAGCTGTCTTAACTACCTAACTACCTAGCTATCCTGCTGGTCAGAAAGCTGAGCTAAGTAGGTGACTTAACTAGCTGACCAACTAGCTAGCCAACTGACTTAAAGCTACCTATCCTGTTTGGCAGCAGGCTCTCCAGCTGACTTACTAACTGACTTAACTAGCTACCCAGCTGACTTAAATAGCTGACTTAACTAGCTAGCTACCTAGCTAGCCAGCAGACTCAACTAGCTGATTCAACTTGCTAGCTACCAACTAGTTATCATATAACTAGCTGACTTAACTAGGTCACTTAACTAGCTAGCTAGCTGATAAATCAAGCTGACTTAACTAGCTAGCTGCCTAGATACCCAGCTGACTTAACTAGCTGAAATAACTAGAAGACAGATGGTTAAACATCTCATGTAACAACCTTTATACCTAGAGAGCCAAATGGCTAGACAACTGATATAACGAGCTGAATTAACTAGATAGCCAGCTGATTAACCAGCTGACTAAACAAGCTGACTTAACTAGCTGGCCAACTGTCTACCCAGGTGACATTATTGCCTAGCTAACTATCTAGCCAGTTGCCTAGCCAGCTAACTTAACTAGCTGACTTAACGAAGTAGCTAGCTGGCTATCCAACAGACTTGACTAGCTAGCTACCTAGTTAGACAGCTATATAGCCAGCTGACTTAACTACCTCACATAACTAGCTAGCCTGATGGCTAGGCAGCTAACTTAACTAGCTACCTACCTACATTTCCCACTGACTTGCCAACTGACTTATCTACCTCACTTCCAAGCTAAACAGCAGGCCAGCGAGCTGACTTAACTAGGTGACTTAACTTGCTAGCCAGCTAGCTAGCAAGCTGACTTAACTAGCTAGCTACCCTGCTAGGCAGCTGGCTTGCCAGCTGATTTAACTAACTGACTTAACTAGCTAGCCAGTTGACTCTACTAGCTGACTTAACTAGATAGGCAGCTGACTTTCCAGCTGAATTAACTAACTAGCTACCTACCTGCATATCTAGGTAGCCAACTGAACAACATAACTGACTTAAATACCTACCTAGGTGCCATAACTAACTTACTTTTATAATTAGCTTCCTAGATGGCCAGCTGACTTAACTACCTACCATAACTAGCTAGACAAACGTCTAGCCATCTGAATTAACTATGTTATATCTAGCTCACCAGCTGGAGAGCCAAATTACTTAATGTGCTGACTTAACTAACTAACCTGTTGGTTACCAGGTGACTTAACTAGCTAACTTAAATTGCTATCCAGCTGGTTGCCAGCTGACTTAACTAGTTGACTTAACCAGCTGGTCAGCTGGATAGCCAGCTGATTTAACTAGCTGGCTACTATCTAGCGAACTGGCTAGCCAGCTACTTACCTAGCTGACTGAAGCTAGCAAGCTGGCTAGACACCTCACTTAACTTGCTAGCTATCAACATAGCCAGCAGGTTAGCCAGCTGAGTGAACTAACTGATTTGAACAACTATCCTGCTGATTTATCTAGCTAGATACCTACCTAGACAGCTGATTAGACAGCTGACTAAACTAGCCGACTTAACCAGCTAGCCAGTGGGCTAGCCAGCTGACTTAACTCATTGACATCACTAGCTAGCCAGGTAGCTATCTACCTGACTTAACTAGCTAACTACCTACCTAACCATTTGGCTAATGAGCTTTCTTAACTAGCTGAATTAACTAGCTACACAGTTGGCTAGCCAACTGACTTAACTAGCTCACTACCAGCTAGCCTTCTGGCTAGCCAGTTGACTTAAGTAACTGACTTAACTAGTAGCTACCTAGCTAGCCAGCTGACTTAAATGGTTAGCTAACTAGCTAGCTACCTAGTTAGCCAGTTGACTTAAATGGTTATCTAACTAGCTAGCTACCTAGCTAACAAGGTGACTTAAATAGTAAGCTGCCTTGCTAGCTAGCTTACTTAACAAGCTAGATAACTAGTTAGCTTAGTCATTATCTAACTTGCTAGATAGGTAAATTAATCAACTGACTTATATTGTTAGCTACAGAGCTACCTAGCTTACTCAGTCAGCTGACTTAACTCGTTAGCTATCTAGCTATCTAGCTGGCCATCCAGCTGACTTAACTCATTAGCTAACTAGCTACCTGGCCTAGTCAAGTAGCTGACTCAACCCATTTGCTAACTAGCTAGCTAGCTGACTCAACCCACTGAATTAGCCCA
>NW_007254810.1:2085-3742 GCF_000164805.1 Carlito syrichta | reverse complement strand
TCGTCTCCCACTCCTCATCCCAGACATTACCATTGAGCTGTTTTGAGGAGACACTGCAGGCCACCCAAATTGGGGCAAATCAAGGTGCTCAGCCACGATGCTGAGGATCTGGTTCGCTCTGAAAAACACTTCTCTCACTTCCTCTACTGTTTTTGATGCTATGTTGGCTATTATATCATGCCAGGTGGTTTGTATTTATTGGGAAAAATCTTATTGGGCTTATATCCCAAACCCTTCAGTTTTCCAGTCTGTTACATGGGAAGCTAAGATTATTACCATTTTTACTAATCATTCCTCTTTCTTAGGAAGCCCCACTCTTTTTTCATCACAAGTCAGAACTGTTAGTAATCATATTGTTTCTTTTTTAGGTTGATCTACTTCTCCTCCAATATATTTTGTTTACCTAAAAAATCAGAATAATCCCATTATATTTTGGGTTGTTTAAACTCACGTATGAAAGTTATGGTAACTGATAGCCCTCCTTATCTTCCCAGAAAGGCAAATCACTGAGTTAAAAGTTTTCTTAAATTATTGATGCCTGGGGACTCTGACCCTAAATTAGGAACTAGGTTTTGGAAGGAACACCTGAGCCCTGCAGATCGAGGTCCTGGGGGCCACGATCATGCCTCCATGTACCATCATGGGCGATGGAGACTCAGGTGACAAAAAAGTCGCCTCCCACGTGAGTCACGACGGGCATTCACGGCTCCCCGGGGAGAGGTCCGTGTGGGAGGGGGATGATGGGGTGATTGGGAGAGGAAGGGGACCTCCCCCCACTCAAGGATGGCAGACACGGTGAACGGAACCTAGACTGTCCTTGGCATTGCTATACCACCTTGATCACTTTGTGCCCAATGGCTTCCCTAGCTCGGATGTGTCTGTTCCATGAGCTCACATGCATCTTTGCCATGTGACACGAGTGTGGTGGGTGGAGGACAGCTTTCTGGGGCATGTAGCCAAAGGCACGGGAAGGACATGCCTGGTGGCCACCTTTGAACCCTCCCATGAACAACAGGCAGGAAAGTGCCTTTTTCTCTCCCATCCCTGATGTTGATGCCTCACACGGGGTGTCAAGGGTGGTTGTGGTGGTGGTGGTAGTGAGTATTATTATTTCGAGTAGGAATCCCCCTTTGTCTCCCAGACCAGGGGGCAGGGGCACTCTCATAGCCACTGTGGACTCCACCTTCCATGCTCATGCTATCCTCCCGCCTCGGATCCTTGAGTAGCTAGCATCACAGACCTATGCCAGGCTAATCTTTGGATTTATAATTGATGGCTGAGACGAGGTCTCATCCCTTTTCCCATGCTGATGTCGAATCTGAAGGCTTGGTAGTCCAATCGCCTGGGTCTCTGTGGGGCCGGGATGCTAGGTTGAGACTCTGAATCTGGCCTGTGTTTGTGGTGGTGCTGGTGGTTGGTATTATTTTTCTCAGATGGAGTCCCGCTCTGTCTCCCAGGCCAGATTGCAGGGGCCTGCTCTCTGCCACCATGGCCTTCACTAGAGGGGCACTGGTGATCCTTCCCCCATGGCCTCCCTAGTGGCAGTTATGACAGGCATGCACTACAATGCTCGGCTCATCTTTTTGTTTTCTTGTAGAGACGAGGTCTCTACAAGGTTTCCATGCTGGTCTCACACCTGGGCATCAGGTCTTCCACT
>NW_007254810.1:0-625 GCF_000164805.1 Carlito syrichta | reverse complement strand
CATTGACAGGCCTCCTGGGTACCCACCATAAGGCCCACTCCCTTCCAATGACCTGGGAACAAGGAGAGGGCGGACAGAGTCACCCACTGAGTCATCCCCAGGGAGAACACCTGTTACAGATGTGTGTCTCTGCCAGGGCACCCATCTCTCCACACACCTCGTTCTCCATAGTGGACCCACTCTCCCCTCCCAGGGTCTGAATCGGAGAAAGAGAGGGCGTGCCTCTCAAACCTTCGGGGGGATGGGAACGGCTGGGCAACTCATGCCAGTCTCCTTGGCACTTAAGTAGTCCGAGAGGGGAAGAGTTCCAGAGTCTGGGAGTTCGAGACCAGACTGGACACAATAGCAAACTCCCACCTCTACCAGCAAGATAACAAACTCCCACCTCTACCAGCAAAAATCAGAAAATCTTGGTTGAGGGTAGGCCTCGGTGGAAGTATTGTCTCCACCCCAGAGTTCAAGGGCAGGCGGGAAGACCAGAATGTTTACCAGGTGGAAAGCCTGTGATCAGCAGTTTGGGAGGCCAAGGCCCAGGAAAGTTGGAGAGCCTCTTGGACAACATAGTGAGGAAAGAAAATAAAGAAAGAAAGAAAGAAAGAAAGAAAGGAAGGAAGGAAGAAATCCA
>NW_007254809.1:0-13532 GCF_000164805.1 Carlito syrichta | reverse complement strand
CATTCAACAACAATGCTGTCTGATGAGACAGATTAATATTGCACCAATACTCCTAGAAAGTTACACGAGTTCCTGAAGACCATGAGAAATATTTGGTCTTACTTTTTGCACTGCATCAGGCCTAAAGAGTTTGAAATTATAATCTTACAAATGAGGGAGTTTTTGTCCTCTGCATCTAGAAAATAGGCTTATCTACTTCTCATAAGACTACAGCATCCTAGACTACTCCTCACTGAAAATCATATTCCTTTTTTTTTTTTTTTTTTTGAGTTGGAGTCTCACTCCGTCACCCAGACGAGTGCAGTGGCCGCTCCCAGCCACTGCAACCTCTACCTGCTGGGCTCTGGTGATCCCTCCGCCTCAGCCTTCCAAGTAGCTGGAATTACAGGCGTGCGATACCACACCCACCTAATATTTTATTTATTGTAGAGATGAGGTCTTGCCAAGTTGCCCAGGCAGGTCTCAAACCCGGGGGCTCAGGCAATCCACTCTCCTTAGCTTCCCAAAGCACAGGATTGCAGGCTGAGCCACCGAGCTCGGCTGAAAATCATATTCTTATACTGAGAATATTTATGTTCTTGTGTTATATCTAGATAGTGATTTTATCATGTGATTTGCTTAATGTGACCATCTCCTCTGAATTTATTGCAGACAATCCAAATGATCATGAGAAACATGAAGGGCAACAGTCGGTGGCCTCCAGGTAATTCTGAAGACTTGTGGGTTGTTGTTTCAATAGTGGCAACTGAAGACTGCAGATCCAAGGGAAAATAGGAAGTGATGAATAGAACTCGTTCATCCATTCAGCCAACTACAAATTATTATTTTGACAATGCCGTCTTTTTATTGTGGTATATGTATAGGTTTCAAGGTCTTAATCCTTCATCATTATAGATGCCCACAGTCAGTTGACCCAGGTGATCTGACCAACCTCAGAGACCTCCTATTTTCATTTGTTCTCTTCCATGTGGATATATCAGGGAGTTTGCATATATGCTTTATGCCTGTTAGACGTCAGCATCTTGGCTAGCATTTGATTGTAAGAGAAGATACTGGAAAAAAGAACTTGACATGGTGTCAAAAATTGGAAAAGAAGGAAAAGGGAAAGACAACATAAGATCTGGTAGTATGGAAGGCCTCCAGATCTCTATCTACATGGGTGGTACATGTAAAATACAATACAATTTACACAAAATAGCAGAAACCCTATTTTAGTTTTCCATGTGTGCTGCAAGTCATGTTTATAGGGCACAGGGACAGTTCTGGATCCTCCTATATCAGCTTGTTTTCTGACAAGTGCACTGAGCACCCACTGCTGTCTTTTGCTCTGTCCCAATGGCAGTCACATTTCATCCCACATGTAGAAGGATACAATTTCCCTCTTTTTTTTTCACATTTTTTATTATACAGATGTGGGATACAATTCAGTTTTAAGTATACAAACGTTGATCATGAAGGTCCCCTTGTTGATGAGGCATGACCCTCTTTAAGGAGCAATTGCTTTCTGTGACCACTTTGCTTTCTGTGACCACTAGCTTATGTCTCCAATCAAAGCAGCAAGGAAACATGGGGTCTAATACCTCCCATTTTAATCTTCTGTTCTCTCTATACTGCCTGGATCATCAGGAAGCTGCAGGAATCAGAAGAGAAGAAAGTCCTGCAGGACCCACAGGAGGAATGCTTTTTGACTTCTAGTCACCATGACTTACCTGAGTCACACCAGCCTTGTGCAAGCACCTCCTTTGAATCTGAGAAACAGGAAATCTGCTCTGCTCAGGATGTAACCAGTGAATACCCTAATTCTAATGGGTATAATACTCCAACTGGCTTCCCAGGTAACCTCTGTTTTTTGCACCCTGTAACCTGTCTCCCTTGAGAAACGTCATACCTTCTTGTAGACCCTATAATCACATACTGGATTGAAGCAAACTCTAGGATTTAGTGTGGGAAAAAAAGGCATCCCATGAGGAAGAGAGTTTTGTTCAGTCCTAGTCCAAAGCCACACAATTTTTATCTTTGCCTCACTGGCCAATCGCCGGAGCTAAGGTTGACCTACAGATCAACACCACCTCAGCAGCAATTAAGATTGAATCTGTTATCTCACACGTGATGGCCCATTTTTCTTTTACAAATGTTGTGAGTTGTATGCATGTCCAAAGACCTCAAACAGCCTTTCCTATATCCTTGAATAAGTCATTACCATAATTCACTGTCCAAAGACAGTGGCATCCTTGTCCAGATCTCTGTTGAAGGTTTGGCCAAGGTTCCACTATACCTAGCCCCAGGCTCTATCACTTGTGAGTTGGTAGGGAGAGTTTGCCCCATGACTCGGCAAAGCCAACCACAACAGGTGTCTCAAGCCATGTGTTAAGGACACTTAATATTCTGTTCTCACACCGAGAAAATTGATGTGTCTGTGTTGAGAGTGGATTGTCAATGTGATGTGTCTGGGGAGGGATATACTTAATGGAACAAGCCCTTATCTGACTTCATTTTTAGGAAATCTAAATGATGCCAAAGGTCTGGAAGACCAAGTCCAAGCATTCACCCGGTAAGTCTATGAAGTAATAAATACTCTGGACTGTGTTGACAGACAGAGACTAGAAAACAGGGAAAAATCAGAAGTTGCTTAATATCTCTATTTCATCCATTCAGACAACCACAAGTTATCTCTGTTCTCAATGATTTATCTTTTCATTGTGGTACCTGAGTCGATTTCCATTTCTTCATCTTTCCTTTAAAAACCTATAGTTGCTTGCTGTCTATCCAAGGAGTACAGGCTGTTCTTTCAAAGCAGAACACAGTTTCTGTAAACATCACTTTCTTTTGCAGATAACCAATGTGATGCATATTTGCTTTCAGCCTGTTTCTTCTTTTTGGTAATGGAAAACCAACTAGGGAAAATTATATCACATCACAAAATGGATAATATGTAAAGGGACCACATCACAAATGGATAATATGTAAAGGGACCCAAATGCAAACAATTTTGGAGTCCACTAAATGCCTCTAAAGTTATATCCATGTGGTCATGGTGTAAAATTTTTCACACAGTTTATGCAAAACTACTCAAGCCACTGTTTTAGAAATGCCAAAATTCTGTGTATCATGAGGGTAGCCCTGGAGCATGTCCTTTCTCCTTCTTCCTCAGCTTATAATCTAGACAATTGACCAAACATACATTCCCTTCCCATGATCCGTTTCATTGGAGCCACACTCTGTCCCACCCAAAAGGGGATCTTTTTTTTTTCCTTTGAATAAGTTTTAATTTTGACTTTCTAAACCACTCTCTTAAGCCTCACATCAAATTCATCTAGAACTTGGTAGTTCCTGATTTCCTTTGGATTAATCTATTGTCCTTCCAACTTCAACAGACTCAATGGTGAACTGGCAGAGATGCAAGTAAATGAATTTCCCCAGGAGTCGCTGAGTGGATGTTACTTGACCCCCTCGATATTTCCAGACCCAGTGAGTTGCCACCACTTTTGTAAGAGCAGCCCGAACTCCGTGGACAGGCAGCAAGTTGGCTTGGCTCTTGATGTAGGCCGTGAGTACTCCATCGTGAATGTGTTAAACATCTAAATGCAGATACACCTTCAGATAGACCTCGTGGTCCTCACACCCTGAACCAGACTTGGCTGAGTATTTCATCAGTGTGGGTTGGACCTATATGGAGATGTTTGTCTGAATCCCTCTAGAGTTGATTCTGAAACACAGACATGGGGTGAATCAGTGGGATTTGCTGTCTTTCTAGGCAAGATAATGTCTCTGTTTTTCTAGTCCCATTGTCCCGATAGTGACCCAAAGCAGGTTGTGCCAAATTCACACCAACCTGTGCAGCACATCTGCCAGATCTGCTCGTTTGAATAGATTTTGTTTTGCCAGCTATTGTGTTCCTTATATGTTTCTTTTCTCTACAATGTGCCATGTGGTTCTAAGCTGTGCCATGTGGTTCTAAGCCTACCCAAGGTCAGTGGTATCTTTCTAGACCTTCCTGTTGCAGGCATTGCCTAGGTTTCACTGAAGCTCACCCCATCCTCTATGTCTTCTCATTGGTTCCGCAGTCCATTTCACTGCATTAAGTTTCTGGAAGCAAGACTAAGTTTTTTGTTCTTTGTTTTTATTTTAAGTCTTAGAACCACATACACCAAAAGTGTCTGTATAGCACCAAAGATTCATTTTGGTTCAAGGGTTTCCAGATTTATTCCATCATTCGAATTTCTGTTTCTCAAATCCTCTAAACTGTGGACCATCTGAGTATTTGAAGAAAGAAGACTGGATATTGCAGTATTGCAGTTTTCCTCCTAGAAAGCAGTTGGGTATTAGTTACTTTGGGTTTGTGTGAAAATAGGGCCTGACTGTTTGCACAGACTCAGGGAAGATGTAATTGGAATGATAATGGTCTACCAGAATAGGGATATTTCACTCCTATGCTCAGGAAAAGAAGCCATGTTGTTGCTACCAGGACACAATCTCAGCTCTCCTGAAATATTTCACAGTTCCGGGTTTGACACTTAGGAGACTGATATTCCTTTGTTGAGGTGGGGAAATAAGTTGTTCATGAGCAGAGGAGCATCTGCTTACTGTGTCCATCTTTGTCTGAATTTATTTCCAGAAATTTTGGATGATCACTGGGAAGAAAAAGACCAAGACCCACCATGTCCCAGGTAACTCTGAGGAATTATGGACAAATAATTTGTGCGACACCTGGAGACTCTAGATGCAGAAGGAAAAAAATGTTCTGAAAATAAATCGATTCCATCTGTTCATCGATTTATAAAATACCAATATTACTAATGTTACCTATTTCTATTGAATATCTGTATTTTTATGTCTTTCTCTTATTAATATCTCTCAATTTTAGTCCTTTGTATTCAATGGACTCACTTGACCTAGTTAATCACAGACATTTTGATATTTTAATCACAGTCAGTCTTCTTTTCTGTCCTTTTAACTTAAAGTGAATTTGAGCTACATATCTGATACCTGCCTCTTTGGCATCATGTCCTACAAGTATTTGATAGCAGAAAAGTGAATTAAGAATGCATATTGCATTATAATATTGAGAAAAAGAGATGTTGAGGATACAGTATCTCTCGGAGTCTCTGAAAACTACACAGGCTGTGCTCATTTGACCACTGTGTGTTGATTTTAACCCATTTTGCAGAATAATACTGAATGCACTTTTATGTCCCTTGTGTCCACTGTGTTTTGTGACCTTTTCATACAGGGATAATTTCGTCTTTCTTCTCAGCTCATTGTCTCCCCAGTGCGCTGAGCAACTGCTGCTGTCTCCCTTGCTCCAGACAGGAAAGGATTGTCTTACCTCACATAGGGGACTGCCCTGGGCTTCCCTGGGCCCACCTCTTGGCCTCCCCCCACAGCAGGCTAGCCATTGTGGTTTCAGTCCCCTTGGTGTTTATCTTCACCTTCTCTACCCTCCAGACTCAACAGGGACCTACCAGAGGTGAAAGAGCAGGACGGCCCCAGTGATTCACTGGACGAGCGTTACCTGACTCCTTCAATTCACCATGACCTGTCTGACTCCCACCAGCCAGATAACAGTACCTTGCTTTCGTTTGAGGAACAGCAAGCCTGCTCTGCCCTGGATGTAGCCTGTGAGTACTCCATTGTGAAGGCTGTGACGATCCTCTGGTCTAGCAGGTAGCCTCTCTATATGTTTTCTCCTGCATCTTGTGCAGGCTGAGACAGTCATCCCTGAGGGCAGGTCCTGTGGATATACTGTTCAGAATCTGTTTCCTGGATCCAATTTTAAGCACAGACATTAAATGTGTAAAATTCTCCTCTTTTCTTGTCCTGGGTGATATTCCATTACTCGAACCTTTTTCACAAGAGCATGCTATTTGTATTAAGTCAGGCCAGAGAAGGGAAATGTGAGGAGCAACTGGAACCCCTGGACTACCAGTAGCTGATCTGGAGAAAGCTGTGTCACAGATCTCTTAAGATAAGACATCTCTCTTTCATGATGTTACATTGCTAGTTGCATTTCCGGGCAGAGCTTTCCACTCTTCTCTGGCTGTCCACTTGGGCTGAAAGTTTTGGGCAATTATTTAGGAGGTCTATTTTCATGATTCCCGTGTCCCAAGCCAGGCTCTTTATTTCTTAGAGCTGTCTTCCTTACACCTGAAGCAGTCTAGTGTCCCATCCTTCCATGCAGGGCCATGGCTTTTATCCTCTATAGAGCACCAATGATTTTTTTCCCATGTCTGGGTTTGTAGTTTCAAATATTTATCTAGTCTCAGTGTTGCATTTTCATGAAAACCATCAACAAACGTGAAGTTTGTTGTGTACATGACGGCCTGCTGGCCTAACATATGAGCAACTCATATTGGTTTCCATTCCTAAAATCTGCAGTAAAGGGTCTCTTCGTGCTGAGAGTATCCTCTTTTCTGTTTTCCATCTCTCTGAGTTTCAGAGAGGCAGAGGCCTTTCTTATGATCTCAGAGATTTGTGACACACACATAAATTCCACGCTTGTTTTGTATGTATTGTATGCCCTGCCCCTTGCCAAGTGTGCTCTGTCCATGCTATGATCCATTTCATCCCCAGAAACACTTCCAAGTAGGCGGTGTTATCTCCTACTGCACCTGAGGACACCAAGGCTCAGCAAGGTCATCTAACTTATGTGGACATTTGGGTGATAATATTGGTGAGACTACTGTGCACTGGGAACATTGACCCCTGTGTGCTGGATTCTATGGCTCAATCTCTGTTTATTTCTCTGCTGTTGAACCTCACAGGGACTAAGCTTGGTAGATGATCAGCTTTCCTTTTGCCTCTTATAGAAAATTGCTTTTAAAATAATTTAAAGTTTACACAGAAAAATTTTCAGCTTGGTATGAGGAACTTCTGTAGCTCCTCGTGTAGATTCCTGAGCTTCTAATAGCTGGGTGTAATTTGTCTGTGAGCAGAGCCAGCTGCTCATCCACGCCCTCCATCTGGAACTACAACTCCAGGAAGCTCTGTGGAAAATAGAGTAAGGGATAAAAGATCCTTGTCATAACCCACCCCTTTCCCCTAGGGTTTTTGCTCTCAATGGGCTATCCTGGAGCTCTTGTAAAGCTGTAGATCTTTGTCTCAGAAATGCCACAGCTAGGGTGTGACTTCCATGAGGAGGAAGGAAAATGTTCAGACACAAGTCTCAGAAGTGAGATGTGTGTGATTTTGGACAGCCCTACCAGGGCATTTTTAAACATGGGCCAGGAGGTGCCAAATTCATCTCTGCGGACAGGCTGAGAGGAATGAATAGACTGTGAATATTATACAAGGATGCCTTCTGTGTGGATGTCCACTATGATAATATGTGAATAGTGTGTAAAGAGCACAGCCATCACCCCAGCAATGGTGCCACAGGCCATCTGCTCCAACTCACCCTCTGCCTACGGGGATCACCTGGTCATACAGTGTGAATACAGACAAAATTATAACTTGATCTTTGATTGAAAATTTTTCCTCACCTCCTCAACTTATAATACGTGCAGTACTCTAGACATTTCTGAAAGTGTTTTCCCTTTTCTCTTGGAAATGCAGAGATGTTTCCTAATATAAGATTAATAAGACATCAATAGTTTGGAAAAGAGGGAAGAAAAATAAAACAATGCTATGAAATTAAGTAGAGATAACTAAAAATATTTCTAGAGCCTGACTCTAGATAGCAAAGGCAGAAGACCAGAATTTGGAGACCTGAACTTAAACAAGTCTTTACCAACCAGATATTTTCCCTGTGAGCCCATTGTGAACTATGGGAGGAACTTGTTGAGTGTCTTGAGTGACTGATTGCGAGGTAATGATTTATCACTTCTGCCTGGAGTGACTATGGACAACACATCAAGCTGGGACAAGTACGTGTGGACAAAGACTTGGAAGCTGAAGGCTCCTGGGGTCAGGGAGGGTCAGCCTGACTCCCTGGGAGAACTTGCATAAGGGAGTGGTGGGAAGTGATGCTGGACAAGGATGTGGGGCCAGAAGTAAGACGGATCACAAAGGCAGATGAAGAGTAAGGTCAGTGGTGGGAAGCGAGAGAAAGTTTTCAGAATCAGAGTAGGGTTGAGCGAAGAAAACAGGACATTTGGCTGATAATACTGGTGAGACTATTTATAGTGTGGTGATAGCAGAATTGGAGAGTGCTATGAGGAGGAGACTGGATGAGGAAGGGGATCGCTGAGGAAAGTCCAGTATCGTGTAGACTCAGGAAGAGGAAGTCGAACAGAAGCATGACCAATCTTTGGAAGAAAACTCAACAAACCTTGGTGAGAATGAAGACGTGTAGGAACAGGAGAGAGGGCAGTTCCACAGTGAAGTGAAGCATGCCCAGAGGGACATGTGCCTCTCCTGAGCCTGACCGAGACTGATACACAAGGCTACCAGAAGTCTTGGTTAGCCACGTTCTGAGAATATGCATGCAAGTCCAGGAGAACATATGTGCATTTTATTAGGGGTACTGCACAAACCCCACTGGAGAAGTGATAATATAAAGTTGTGGCCGGTGTCACCTCCCCAAGGAACCACAGATTCTGATTCTAAAGCACTTTTGGGCCCCATATTCCATTTAGGGACTGGTACAACTCTACTACACTGCTTATGGCTGCTAACACCCACTGTATGTCAACAGAATGTGTATGTATGAACTTGTATTTCTATATCCATATCTATAACACAGAAAGTACAAAGTGTCCCAAACACTGAAGAATTCACTACTTAATGTTTGATCTGTGGTATCCCAACTCTCCATTTCATGGTCCCTCCCAAAAGCCTCAAGCCTCTAAATCTCCCTCTTTTCTTATATTTCTGTATGTTAAGATAAACAATCTTCTCCTCTTCTATCCTCTGGCCTCTCTAAAACTTTCTAGGCTATAGGAAAAGGATGACTAATAATAGAGCAACACGCTTGAACATTTCAGCAAATCTAGTGGGTGATTTTTTTTTACTTTCAGGATACTCCAGCCAAGGCACCTGCCATCTCACCATCCCAAGGCACAGGCATGAAGGCAACATCCCCTTAATTTACATGTGTGTTTTTGTGACCTGGGTCACTGAGTGATTTTACTGAGAGGCAGAGAAATTAGAGATGGGTGTTCTGGGAGTGCTCAGCAATGGAAAAGTTGGGATTGTTTCTACTGATTCTTCTTTTCCTTTCAGGTCTCATCCAGGATGCCTGTCCACAGCGCTCTCTGAGTGGAGACTTGAGCCAACATATGTCAGCGGTACAGGCTTCAAACACACAACTTGGGGAAAATACCATGGTGACCAACTGTCAGCAGCTACAGCTGGACCCAAACTTGGATTGTGAGTATGGCTTAGCCAGACAGTTCCTTTCCTCCACTACCAGGAACTTTGCAGTCAACACTGTTTTGGGGAAGCACTGGCCCTTCCACAGCAGAGAGGGTAGGAAAGGGACCAGGAAGTTCTCACTCAGTGCTCATTATTATGGGGTTGTGGGTGGAGGACACAATGTGGCCTCTCCATGGTTGCGCAGGGTCAAGTGGAACTCCATGATTTGAGTGAGTGAGGAGTGAGGTGACCAAAAACCGGGGCTTGGGATCAAATCTGCTCTCAGGTCCTGGGTTTGCCACCTACTGGATGTTCACTTTGGCCATGTTATTTGTCTTTTTGGTATTTACATCTCAATTCCCTCATCTGAGAGCCTGGAAAATAATATCTACATTCAGCCATGGTTGAAAGCATTCATTATGGCAATTTCCAGAGTACCTGATTCATCAAGAATTGCTCAACAAACCTATGAATATGTTATTTATTTCCTTTATCTTTCTGGCAATGTAACACTTCGAAGGTAACTTTACAAGCATTGTTTCATCTGAGGTACAGGAGTTTTTAAAATTTCTACTTTCTAGGGACTCCTCTTCTTGCATTCACAGGAAGTCTCATTTAGCAATTTTCTTCCTCTTTTTACCTTTCTTCATTAAGCCAGTTTCTCCTCACTAGATACTGTCCATAGCAATGTATTATGCGCATTCATTAAAAATGCAAATCCTGGACCCACAGTGCAGTCTCCAGACAGATCCAGCTTATTTTTCTGTTTTCCCCTCTGAAATAAAGGGTAACTTCACATGTTAAGTATACAAGTACGTCTCTTTTATGATACTCCCTTTAGTTCATCATCTCCACTCCTCTCGTGGCTGTGTGCTCAGTTACCATCTCACGATGATCCACTTCTACTCAGATGTTCTTAAAACCAAGCTCCCAGCCCCTCACACCCACTCATCTGGATTATGTTCACCTTTTTCTTCTGGCCCTTTCAACATCTCCTCATGAACCACTAGGCTGCCTGATACTCGTCTTTCAGTGAGGCCCTCGTCTGAGAAACGTGGAGATCCATTTCTCCTCAGGAGGAGGCG
This sequence comes from Carlito syrichta, assembly GCF_000164805.1. Classification (NCBI taxonomy): domain Eukaryota; kingdom Metazoa; phylum Chordata; class Mammalia; order Primates; family Tarsiidae; genus Carlito; species Carlito syrichta. Next base: position 3,156 of record NW_007254809.1, on the reverse strand, counting down.
AGGGTCACATGAGATAACAAGCACCAGTCTGGCTCCATACAGACATCTCACAGAAAGTGCTCAGTCAGTGTCGGAGGATGCATGGTCCCTGACATGTACTTTGATAACTTGTACTTAATCCTTTCCTCTCTGGCCTCTCTTTTGTTTCTCCTTTGATTCCCATAACCCCAGCAAGACTTACCACACTGGCTCAGACACTCTCTCCTGCTCACTATTCCTGGAGACCTGAGCATGAACCAGGCTCCAGAAAAGAGCTGACCATCAAAGATAGAGTGAATGTTCTTTCTTTTCTTCTCCTTCACCCAGTGATTGTTGCCTGCTGTCTAACAGGTCATTTGTTTCTCACCACAGCTCTTCTCTCTTATTCTTCTCATGTTTCTAATTTTTTCCAACTCCATTGACCAGAATAGTGAGTCTAATGTTTATGTTCCATAGCTCCCAAATCTCTATGTAATAATTTATTCATTAGATTATTATGTATATGACTTTGTGTCATTTGTCACATCCATTACATATATTTGGTGTATATATTACATGGCACAGCGATCCCCAACTTTTTTTGGCATCAGGGACCAGTTTCATGGAAGACAAGGAAGACATTTTTTCCACAGACTAGAGACAGGGTTGGGTAGGATCATCAGTCATTAGAATTTCATAAAGAGTGCAGACTAGATTCCTTGCATATGCAGTTCTTCATAGGGTTGTCACTCCTATGAGAATCTTATGCCACCACTGATGTGACAATGATTGATATTCTACTTGCCTTCTGGTCACCTCTTTTTATGCAGCCCAGTTCCTAACAGGCTGTAGACTGGTACCTGGGGACCCCTGATATACAGCATATATCTATATGCAATATATATTTATGCAGTTTTGCAAATTCCCCAGATTTAATCTTCTTCCCCAGTACTTTTCTCTCATAGTTCTTTAATTGTGATTTTGATTGATTACCATAATCTTCTCCTTCCCAGAAACACAGCCTGTATCTAGGTATATGTGTTTATTATCCTAATTTCTTGAATATTTTGTCAGTTGGGAGCACCTTGGTCTCCTGGCTACATTATCAATTACTGGGTAATGTAAGAAAGAGTAACACAAAAGAAAATGTCAAAGTATCTCTGTTGGCTTCACCTCACTCCTTGGACTTCTTTGCCAAAGGCCACTTTTCTTATTTGATGTCCGTCTTTGGGGGAAGAGTATGCTCTAGTAACATCAAGGATGACAATGGATCCTGTTGGCTGTGGTTTTATTTTCAGATCTGGGTTTGGAGCCTTCCTTTGGAATAGAAAACACTCCCCAGCTGGAAGCCGATGCTCCTGAAGGCTCAGCTGACAACACACATGGGTGTCAAGACACTGGCCACATGCAAGCCACCAATGTCCCAAAACAGAAAAGTCTAAATATAAAATGCCTATCCAAGAAATGGAAACTAGCCTGGCGATTCCCTGGCCTCAAGCTTAAGGCAAAAAGGTAACTCCATCTTTGGCTGTTAGATGCACTTAGATTCCTTTATTTTTCTCTTATGAGATGACAGCTCATTCTCCCATGGTTGTTTGCTTTTTGTTCTCTTCAACAACTGTTGTCCCTCTGTGGTTTCACCTCTGTGTCCCATGCACTGCCCCCCTGCCAGTACCTTCATCTCCATCTCCTGTTTGCTCTCTGAACTCTGCTCTGTTCCCACTGCTGCTGTCCTGATAGTCTTCTCACAGCCACAGAAGAACCCAGTACTACTGTCCTCACTCAAGGAACACATTTTAAGCATGTGGCACTTGGCCTGAAATCACACACTTTCTTGACTTCTTTGCCTTTCCTTCCTTGCATTCTCAACTCCAGTGCCTCTTTCTGCAGGGAGCACTGCTGTAATAAATCACTTGCACATAGATTTCCCTTTTGGGTCTGCCTTGAGCAACCCAACTAAGTCAACCCTGAATCCTCACCTTCTACATGGGAATGAGAAGTGTAAAACTGAGCACAAAGAACCCCATTAGAAAACCAAATTGGAACCTGGGTCACAGGTGGGAGTCTGCTATTGGCCTCTAGTCAGGTTTGCCCTCAGCCCTAGATGTGCTGTCTTGTGTCCATGTGGATGGAGTTTACAGGGACTCAGTGTCCACACCTCATGAACTCCTTTGAGCTGACATTAACTACAAGACATTTATGAGCCTTTAATGGACATTCTATTCAAAAGTTGATGCAGAGGGCAGGACTTCAAAAGTGCATACATCCTGAAGGGCATTCTAACCTCTCCTTTTAAACTTTATTTTTACTTCTACAAGTCCAGTTTAGAGTCTAAAATGCAACTCAGGTGAATCTTGAGAAGAGAATATAAGAGAGAATTTTATGAATTAAGTTTGAGAAAAGTGAGTCCAGGAAGCAGCTTATAGATACCCAAGATGACTGACAGGATAATCTTTGCCAGACCGACTGACAGGAGAGTGATTTTACTGAAATTGTCAGAAGGAAGAATAAAATCCATAGAGTCACTGGGAATGAAGCCAAGCATAAGAGAAATGGAGAAAGGGAAGAAAATGATGGGAAATAGGGTTGGTCTATTTAGTGTCTCTAAATTGTGCTGCCAGGTAAGAAACAGCTGGTGAGATTATAATGCTTGAACTCAAACCTTTAGATTCCCATCTAGACTGGGGGTGTAGTTTGGGCATCAGTATTTTGGGGAAGTTCCCCTATGATTCTAATATGTGGCTAAAGAGGAGAAGGACCACTGGTCTACTCTGATCTCAGGTTATCAACATGGAAGTGCCCCAGTTGTGTGACTAACCCAGAGAATAGGCTGAACCCCCATCCATCACTGATGAGATCGGTATTCCCCTCTTAACATTACTGTTTGTATGACATGACCAAATGAGGAGAAAATGAGTGGATTAGACCTATGGCCTCTGTACTTGAAGCATACTTGCTCAAACTGTTTGAAATACAAGATATAATACGAAATAATCATTACATTGAGGCCCAGTGTACAGAAAACAATCCTTGCCTTAAGACACATATTGGAATTTAGTATTTTCTTTCCATTTTAAAAACAAAACTTGCAGTTTATATTTTCCTATATGGATTAGTATGTTTATACTTCTATTGAAAGTATAGAAAAATATTGAAAATAATCTTTTCAAAATAGCACTGTGGGAAAAACAATAGGGC
>NW_007254808.1:18905-77174 GCF_000164805.1 Carlito syrichta | reverse complement strand
ATTGTTACAATGAAAATGTTCCTCTCTGTGTTCTCAGTTGTGATCTTGCTGCTGTTCCTTCTGGGAATGGAATGTGGTCCTGAACGTGCTGAAGGTGGGAGAAGAGATTGGGCCTCACTCTAACTTGCACATTCTATGCAGAATGCGAAACCCTTCAAGTCTCCTCCATCTCACTTTCTTTCCCGCAATCAGGTCCCACAGCAAAGGCACATGGTTTTTCAGATGCTCAGATGACCACTGAGCCCATGACCGCTATTCTTGAAGACGATGACAGACAGCCCTGGTCCTTGTGTTTCTCAATTAACCTCCCAATTTTGAACTGCTCATGGCCCATACTAGTTGGAAATCAACTCTAATTCTGGGGCTTCCTGATTTAATGTACATATCAGAGGACATCACTTACAGATTAGCAATTGAACAAGAACAGCTTTGGATGGGAAGAACATCAACAAACGCTTGGATGGAACAATACTGCTCCTTTTCTTCAAGCTCTAGGAGCATTTTTTAAAAATCTTTGATCTATATTTAATCTCCTTATCATATAATACCAGGTTTTAAAATATTTGTGAGGAGAAAGAGATTTAAAGAGACTAATATTATAGAAATAAGAAAAGTTAAGTGCTATAGCTAGGCTAGTACTTAAAAATGGAGGAGTAAAATTATATAGAAATTTAATTTACTAATGGAGTACGATAGCTCACAATTAACAAAACAAAAAGAAAAACGTAGGGTCCAAAAACAGTAAAAATTGTGTCCTGATTTAAAACAGGTCTCATAGTACAATATTGATTCACAAAAACATAGCAGTACAAAGTCTTCTTTCATCAGGACTAAAGCCCCCAGTCTAAAACGTTGGTGTTACCCTTCTCAAATAAGAGAAAAATAAAGCCTTGCTCCACTGACTCAAGGTGGGAAGGGGCCCATTTCCCTCTTGGCCCATTTCCCTCTCAGCTCGAGTCTTCAGTTAGGAGTCACCTAAAGGTTGGGATGTGGTGAAGGTGGCTACACATAGTGGAAAGGCTTGAGCATCACCATTCCAGGAGACTGGCTGAGAATCATTTGACTGGGGCACCTGAAGAAAAGTTTTCATCACCCTGTGACACAACCATTCTCTTAGAGCTTGGGGCTGTATCCAGAACACATAACAATCACCACTGAAACAAGAAGCAGAATGTGTGTTTGCACAACAGAAATTAAGCTACTGCCTCTACAGTGATCTCCTACCTCTGGGTGGAGGGTAATGTGTGTCTGGGCTTCTTGGTTCTGGTTTCTGTATCCTCTGTGTCTCTTGCCACCCCCGTTGTTGCATTCTTTCCAGACTTGAATACAGAAAAAGAATGGACTTGAATAAGAACCAGGACACCAAGTTGTTTTTTTTTTTTTGAGCCAGACACTCAATGATCATCTAATAACACCAGAAACATTCTTAAAAATGTCTCCCACGGTCACGTACCTGCACTTCAAGTCGGTGGCCTCCATGTTCTTCTCAGCCAACTCCCTTTCCATGGCACACATCTTGAACTATAGGAGAGAAAACACTAGTAAGTTTAGATGTGAAGATATTGCATGAAAGCAAGAAAAGAAAAAAACCTTACCCAATTGTCATGAGCCTTTTGTTCATACATGGTGATCTGAAAAAGCCATCAGAAACCATAAGTTAGAAATTCTGGGCCATTATATCATCAGCATCAGGCGTTGAAGAATTCTGTTGATGTCATTCAGATGCTCCTTACCTGATGTCTGAAATTGTGCTCTGCTTTCTGTTGCGTCTCCTGCATTTCTTGAATTATTTTCCTATGGGTTGGAATAGTTTTCATCAGATAAACACAATATTGAGTGTGATTTTAAATACTCTGTCTTGTTCCCACTATCCTCAAAACCGTACCTTTGCAAAATTTATGCAAGCATATAAAACATATTCTATCTGATTATAAAACTACAGTAGGACCAAAACTGTGGCTATATGGTTTCCTAGTCTGGTGTTTAATGCCTGCTGGGTTCTAGGTTGACATAATTTCCTGCCCCTACTCAGTATTCCCCATACTGATTCCCCCACTCTTGTCTCCTTATCATATCACAAGGCAGGGAAAACTGGGCTTATAAAGTGGCACGACCTCTTTTATGGATGTAATTCCTCCTATGCCAAAATGCTGTCCTAGTGATACTGGCTATTTACACCATTCCAGGAAAGGTTTGAGGGAACCAAGGTTCCACACACCTGGCCTGCATGGGGGATCTGGAAATGTTTACTTACTTAACCAGTTTTGGTCACTGGTAAAACTGAGGGAACTTTTTCATGTGTATATCCTGTATCTGTCATCTGACCATTTGTTTATACATTTGTGTTCATTGAGTCAAAGCATTGTACAAAACTTAAAAACAAAAGAATCTAACAGTGTTTCCGAGAGGATGTGTTCGGTCTTTGAACTCACTTGTAGCTCAGGATTTCTTTTTCAGCCAGTTTCAGTTTTTTTTCAGCCTCTGACAGCTGTCGCTCCCTTTCTGCCTGGCCATGCTCACTCATTTTCAGCTTCCTGAGACGGCAAAGAAGTGCATGTTATCCAGTATCCTGTTGGAATTCTTCCTTTCTTCCCTCCAGTGTTTGAATGCTATGATTCAAAGGCCCTGGCCTCTTTTCCCATACATAGACAGTCTGACAATTACATCAGAGGTGGAAGTGGTGTCCCATAGAGGTAACAAACAAATCCAACTCTAGTCTGTGGGCCTGTCCTTTGCAATTTTGTGCTCTCTTCATAGCTCTACACATGTATTAGTATTTAATAATTTGGAAATTAATAAGGAATATACAAAGCACCTATTAGATGCACCATGTTCTGGGATCAGATTTGTCGTTGAGATGGTAAAAACTCATGTATTTTTTGGTGGAAACCTATCATGACCAACTTATGATGACTAAATCCATCAGGATAGAGCAGGGCATCATTGTTTCTCTGATCCCTCTCCATAGAAACCTGAACCACAGTCAAAGAAAGGCTAGTGCCAGTACCTAGACAATCTGCTTAGAAAGACAGATCCTTCTAGGACATAATGTTAACCCTGCTGGTCACTCCTGGACATTTCTTTAATTCAGGAATCGAACAATTATCTACTTTAAAGATCCTGGTGAGGGAAAAATTAAATCTTAGTGCTGGTCACAACTACTGAGTAAACAAGATCTGAATGTCTTCCTAGTCTAGGCGTTATCGCTTGGAATCAGATTACAGCTGGAAAAACATCTACCTTGGTGTTCGTCTACTTTTAGAAGGATGAGTTCACAGGTAGTGGAGGGCGAAATGGGCTAAGACCTAAAATGGTTGATTTGCTGTGTTGCCCTTAAAACACTTTATTCAGTATTCTGATTCATAAGCTCTCACTAGATATCTTGCCTAATATGGATGGCATGAGAAATTGAAAGAACTCAAGGAAATGGAGAAAAACACTTATCAGGGAATGTTCATGACCACACAGGCAATCCATCAGTAAATGCTTTCTGGAGTGGCCTAATGCAGTGAGTGTGTTGTGAGGTGGTGAGATTACAAAGAGGAACAGGCGCCATCCAATCCTAAAGATGCCTACCATTCAGGCAAACAAGAAGACAGTATGGACATAGCTATCCATGTCATGCACATAAGAAGAAGTAACCCAAAAACTGAGTCTTGAGAGAAGCTACGGAGAGGTTATGCTTTTGTATGGCGAGTGCATCAGAAGACCCTGATCTCCCAGAGAACTATCAAACACACTGGACAGAATAAGAGATACATGATTGAATGCATCCAATTGCTAGCATCCTGTAAAGAAGCATAAGGCCAAGTTGGAGAAGAATAAAACTGAGGACCAAGGTCAGCCTTGAGTTGAAGCCATCATCCACTAGTTCTATCATTCAACTCCAAGAGAGACTACAAAGATGCAAACAAGCTGAGAGGATTTCACAGAGATTTAGGGGCTTGAAGGAAAAAGCATGGAGTTCATGGTCTGTTAAAGAAGTTTCCCATAATGTAGTCCACTGGTTTTGGATGGCACATAGAAGTTACATAGTAGGGAAAAAAGATGGAAAAAAAAAATGCACCGGCTTCTCTGGGGACTAACCCTGCAGTGATTGATGTCAATTGCTGACTGAATTAAGTGTATGATCAGAGTAAACTCTCTTTTCTGCAGCAAGATAACATCATAAGAGGTCTCAATTTTTCTGTAAATATTTTCCTGGTGTCCTGCATTTAATAAAAACATGGCAGAACAGCACAATGTGATCGGATCAAAACCTCAAAGATTGTGAAAATGAATTCAGAGGAGATCCAGATATTGAAGTTAACAATACAGTCAGTAGTATCTCCCCTTTCCCCGAGAGAAAGACAAAAAAAAAAAAAAATATATATATATATATATATATATAAAAGGAAGGAAAAATTACAGATTACAGAAATCAAGGCAGGGAGGGAAAGCACAATTCTTTACCACATGAATGAGCCACAAATATTGCAGAAAAGACTCGAATGGAAATCCTAAGTATCTTAATTTGTTGATGCATGTTTTATATAAAAGTATTTGTATCACTGAACACATGAACATCATACTTACTCTTCTTCATAGATTTCATAAAGACTGTCTATTCTTCTTTTCAGCATTTGGAATTCCATGTTATTTGCAGCTTTCAGAGATTTCAATATATCATGATCTTTGTCTTCCAGGCTTTTTTTATACTCTGGAATGGATAAAAAAGTTACCTTCTGTGCCTTCAATTTCATATGAAACTTTGGCTATGGTAAGGAAAGGAGAAGGTGAGAATCCTGAAGGCTGGATGTTCCTGTTTTCCTTCCCAGGGCAAAGTTTTGTTTTTATGCTAGGAGGACTTTCGCCCCAAAAAGGCATACCTTCAAGGTGGCAGGTTTTGGACTTCAAGTCCTTCAGATTAGAATCCTCAGGCATTTTATTGACACCTCCTGACTTTAAGACAGATTGGAGAAAAGACATTTGAGAAGAAATGATCACACACCATTGTGAATACCCTGAAACATCGCTAAACTGTACATTTAAACATGATGAAGACTGTTATCATCTTATGACTATTTTACCACAGGTAAAATTTTCTTTATAAAATGTGAAAATCAAGAAATTATGTTCAGTTCCCTAAATTATAAAATCTCTGGGAGTTCCGTTTTGTTAGCTGCTTTTTCTTGATCTTCATTGAACCATTGTACTTGGAGCCACTCTCATCTTCAGATTCCCTTATTCCTTCCCTCACCACGGGTTTGCTAAGGCAAATTTGGACCTGACATACAACGTTGACAACATTGATGTAATTGCCAAGAATAAATATTCATTTAGATTTCATATGATTTAATCTTGTAAGACATGAGTGAACTCTTCCTCATCAAAACTAATACATAGAAGAGAAATCCTACAGTGAATGGAAGTGGTTTATCTCTGAAATTCCTGAAGTGTTCACTGGAATAAGAATTTTCAGGTTTTCTGTAGAAGTTTCTTCTTGAAAAGGGATTGACAATAGTGGCAAACTGTCAGGGGAGGGGAGGTGTGATTGGCAGTTGAAGGAACCTGCTAGGGGAGGGAGGGGCATACCTCATCAACAATGGTACCTGCATAATTAACGTTTGTATACCTAACCCTGAATTGTACCCCACATCTATATAATAAAAAAAGAAAGTTCTTCTTACAATATCTGCATATATGATAGAAACATTTCAGAAGAAGCTCAAAGTGATACAAAAAAAAGTTGAATCAACATATGCATATATCCCACAGCAGCTGCTTATTTCATGGAACAGTGGATGCTCCTAGCATGAGGTAGGACAAATGTGAAGCACACACAGAGATGAGAAATAGAGACACCATGAGCCATGAATACTTTGTGGCATCCAAATATTCAACATCTTGTTGAGAAGATAGTAACATAGATGACTGGATGAGAAGGAGAAAGTAGAGAATGTGCAATGTTGTTCAAACTGCTCCATTGAACTTTCCTTAATGGAATGGCTTTCTTAATGGAATATTTAAAAAGTGAAGTAAAAAGAAAAAAACACACTAGAAACTTCCCCCAATGCAAATGCAAATTCTATATTCAGCATGCAGTGTGGGACTGAGACTGTTTGATGGCTAGATAACATCTTCGTGTTTCATGTATCATCTGTGTTTTTAATGTGGGCCGAAGTGCATTGCTGAATGTTGTGATAATCCCTCAGATTGTAGACAGGAAGCCTACTCCCTTTTCCCTCGAACATAAAGAGGCATCCTGATATTAGTACTGTATTTCCAGGTCTTTCAGAAAAAGTTTACACCTCCAGACACCCACAATTTTACTGTGATGAAAACAAAAAGCTAATGTGTAGAACCTAATTCAGCCAATGGGTGTAAAAACTCAAAAGCCAAATAATGGCAATACTTAGCAGAACTTACTAAGTTCTGATTTTGTATATACCGACATCTCTCAGATAGAAACGTGGCACGTGCACTTTGAATCATCTCATTCACAATTTAATTACCTTTTCAAATGTTTCGATGTTATCCTTAAATACAACATATTGTAGTGTTGAGAATGATTCATTATTTTTATTTGTATTTTTATAATGTAATCTAGGCAAAACAAAGAGTTTGACCTTATCTTAAATACTTCACCAATGAGAGATTACTTTGTCTTTTAATTATTAAAAATATCTAATCTGTTTGATTTTTTGATATACATAAGTATGTATTATATGAATTTGAATTCAAATACTACAGTGCTAGAACCATCAATCATAATGTGTATGACTTTTTACACAAGTAAAGAAAGTTTGTATGATACATATATGATGCTGGCTTTGAATGTGGACAGTTTATATAACCTGTGAACTAGGACACTAGGACAAAGAAGAGATAGCAAGATAAGTGAACTAAGGACTATAGCAGTAATTTAAAATGAAACCATAAAAAAGTTAAATGGAAAGAACTTTGATACCTTCTGTTCCCAAACAAATATTTTTTCCAAAAGTTCTGTGTTTTTCTTTGTGACATCCTTGATGTTCTCAGAAACTTGATGTAGGTGAACTAAAAGAAGATAAAACAACTTCTAAGTTTAGGAAAACAGAATGAAATTGAATTCTCTCCATGTATTAGCAATGAGCATACATTATCTGGCACTATGAAAATAAAGCAATGTTGCAGTTTATTTTGGTACCAACGACGGCAAGTTGTAGTTAGCTACTTTTTACAAGTATGAAACTATTTAGCTCAGGGCAACCCCTTCCTGTCCCCTCTCACTGTGGGAGCTTGTCTGTCCTCTCAAAAATCCTACTTTCTAAAACAAACAAACAAAATATATAGATGAATAAGAATTCTATTTTAAAATTCTATTTAAAAAGATTCCTCTTCATTATGGCACATTTGACCACTTCCAGGCAATCATTTCAATTTCATGGAAGGAACATTCAATCTGTGGATCGATTTTGACTGCATAAAGCCCTCCAGTGATTTCCTGCTGCCTTGCAGGCAGTCCATACTGAGAGAATGGATAGGGGCTCCTGGGCCTTGCTTTTTGAAATCATAATGCAATGGGTACAACCATGGGGTTACCACATACTCTCTCCAGGATTTAGATAAAATACAGTTTCTCTAACATCAGCCTTTTCATCTCCAAGATGAGAATGATAACGCCCACCATACAGGTGAACAACATGCAAGCAACTCCATCTCCAGGTGAATCACACATGCAGAGCACCTAGAACACAGCCCACAATACCAGAACTCTCTGACAGACACTTAATTCTCTCATCTGACCGCAAACATATCTTTTCTTTGTCCATCCGAAGAGCTCTGCAGATTAGGATCTAAATACCAGGAATGCTGTATTCATGGTAACAAATTCTAGCATTTCAGGTCCTACATGTGGTGGGCGGCTACTCTGTCCCTCAACAGAAAACACAACTTAATCTTCACAATCTAAGGAGAATGCACAGAATTCATACTCCACAATTTACAGAAAGCTCATTTCCTTTCGTTCCTCACTAGCATTAATGGCTCTCTTTGCTTAACACTCATAACATATAGTATAAATCTGTAGAATGACATATGTTTTGCCTGGCAACACCTTGGTTCTTCTCTAAGCCTCACATTTTACAGTAGGCACAGATCATGCCTTTATCATATGTCCATTTCCCCAAATGCCAGTTCATGCCAGTGTACACCCTCCACATTTTAGACTCATGTTATCACCTGTTTCCTAACTATTTTATTTCAGGGGAAAACCTAAATCCTAGTCTTCCTACTCATGTGGTCTCTCATGTCTCCTAATGTCACAATAATTGATAATACCCTAACACTGATTTTTAGCTTTCAACACAGGAAGAAAAATTTTTTTTTTTTTTTTTTTTGAGTTGGAGTCTCACTTTGTCGCCCAGACTGGAGTGCAGTGGACACTCCCGGCCACCGCAGCGTCGACCTGCTGGTCCCCGGCAATCCTTCCACCTCATCCTTCCAAGTAGCTCCTATTACTGGCGCATGCTACCATGCCCGGCTAATTTTTTTGATTTATTGTAGAGATGAGGTCTCATCAAGTTACCCAGGCAGGTCTCGAACCCGCAGGCTTAGGCGATCCATTCACCTCAGCCTCCCAAGGCACAGGATTACAGGCTGAGTCACCGAGCCCAGCTAAGAATAAGTTTTTTAAGAAAAAAGAAAGCAACCAGACATCAGAATTCACTGTATTTACTCGTAGTTGAACTAAAACGCACATAAGACACTAGTGGTAAGAAAATCCTGCAAAGTGAGAAGCTGCCTAAATCTTACCTTGATATCCTGCAAACTTTATCTGGAAAGAGAGAAACAAAATTAAATTTCATAGCAGAACCTGTTAAGAAATACTTGTGCCTCCTGATAAAATAATAAGCATCTTAAATAATAAAACTCATAATCCAATAAAGTTACAATCTTGTAGATTAATATTGTTAATTCATACTGCGTGGCTTAGTAAGCCATGCCCCCAAAATTAGCATTTTGGCATTCTGTGTGCTTTGAATGAAAGGTAATTTCAAGGCCTCAGAAATAAGCCTCAGATCAAGGTCTTGTTCTGACTTTCTCCCATTTACTCTATCTCCGTTTCTGTCTTTTTGGAGTCAGGTAGAGGGGCTTTCTCTCAAGTTTACTGATTTGATTAAAGGAAGATCCTCCAGAAGAAATTTAATGGTCTTAAAACTCCCTCTTTAAGATTTTCAGCTAATATCCAGGTAGGGTAATCACTAGAGTAGAGAAAACATTAGAGTCATCACCAGACCAAGACAGACTTATTATTTATTCCTATGAGGGCAGCTCCAAAAGATTATCTGGCAGACGTGATCTATATAAAAGACAAACTGTCTTCACAGTGTAGTTGTGCAGTCCTGCCCCTCACCTTCCTGCAATTACTGCTACCTCCAGCACTCAGAGGAAACTTACGCCAGGTCAATTGTTTTCTATGGGTTCATTCATGTCCTCCAACATCACTGATGGCCCTTCTAAATTGCCTACATCTCCATCTCCCTCTCCCCCAGGAGGAGGGTGCTATTTAAACCTCAAACATCCAGTCCTTCTTGAAGTCTCATATTTTGTATGGCCTATGTGTTCAGGGACTTCAAAAAGTTTGTAGGCATTCTTTTTCCTGCAAAGCTGTCTATTGTCACTTTATTTCATAGTAAACTCTCACCTTGAAGAGGACCAGCATTCCTTCCATCCATACAATAGAATTAAAAATATCAAAATCAGAAAGAATTTTCTATATTAGGAGTAATACTTTATAAACTGTTTTTCAAAAAGAACATAAATAGAAACTTGTTTTTACTAGAAACATGTTTACTTTCTATAAAACAATCACCAATCTATATAGTTTTTACAATGTTAATGGCACATATTCTTATAATTATGCTAATAAATCACTTATTTAATTTTTTTGTGAAACTCAATATTCATAATAAGTCTAGAATAGGGGTTGTTTTAACAGCTTCCTAAAATACCAACGAAGGAAAAATCTGTGCACTAACATATACATCAATATCTCATCAGAAAGCTCCTTAAAATCTTAAACTGAGTTGGTACTTTGCTGAATTAATAAGCAGTTTGAACAAATCAAGGCTTATATTTTATCCAGATCACTAAAACAAGGGTTGACAAAGTCAGAGAGGGAGTAGGAGGTGGCCAGAGAAAACTTACGAGCAACAACACAAATGACAGCTGATATTTGAGAAAAATCAAAAAGTGCTTCCTAAACCCAAAGACATCACAGAAGTGGAATCCAGGCAGAACCCTTTTTGCACACCATGTAAAGACACACTTTCTTGATCACTAAAACATATTTCCACCACTGAAAGGTTTAACTGGTGATCAGATACTGAGAACAATCACCAAAACTTGCCAGGATAGTGAAATATCATGGCTGCATCAAATAGTCACTTATAATTATATTATCATTAGAAAATGCATCCAGGACAGCTAACAGATAATCATGAATATTCGCTTTTCCTGTTACCAAGTTCAAGTTGCAGTGAATTTCCCTACCCCATTCACCTTCATCCCTCAAGCAAGAGAAAGTGGAAAAGCAATGGGTTCGCCAATTACTTAATCTTTAGGATTCAAAAAAATAAATTATTCACAACTTGTAGTTTGATCTTATCGAATAAAGGGAGTCTTTAAAATGTTCAGGGAAATGCTTATTGTGGAAAATGATGCATGAAATTCACATTTTTTTGGCACCAAAATGAACTCATACTAACTTGTTACAATGTTTGAAAAAGGTCTAATTTCAGGCACTAAAAAAAGACATCAGGTTGAAACCACCCCCTCATCAGATCAACATGAATTCTAAGTATGAAGCATGAAGATAAATTCTTGGCAAAACTTGTAAAGAAGAATAATAAATGATTGACACCACATCACAGATCCAAGAAGTTCAGAGCAGAATAAATAACCCTACACAGAGATAAATAATATCCAGTCTACAAAATTCAAAGACAGACAAAATATTGGAAGAAGCTACAGAGAAAAAGAAAATCTTCCCGTTAGGGTAAGAAAGGTAAGCATGACATCAGACTTCTCACCAGAAGTCGTGCAATCAAAAAGTGAAATAAAATAGAGTGCTAAACCAAAGAATATCATTCTTGAACTCTGTAGCCAGAAGAATCATTCTTCAAAAGTGAAGGAGAAATGGAGACTTTCTCACTCAAACATGAATTGAGGGAATGTATCCCTAGGAGACCCAGCTAAAGTGAAGACAAATAAGATCAGTCAGCAACTTTAACGTACAAAATGAAAGAAAGAATTTAGATGAAAACATTATGAAGATAAAGATTTTCTTATTCTTCAAAGATCCAAAAGATAACACGTGGTCCCAATAATAATAACAATAAAGGGGAAAAGGATAATAGAAAACCACATTTTCAGGAGTACCAAAAATAGTCTGCTGAAAGATACCCATTCTTCCTCAGAAGTGGTGCAGTGTTATTTGAAAGAGGACATGGGTTATTTAAAAATGTGTTTTTCAAACTCAAGGAAAACATCTGATTAAAGTAAATGAGTAAAGAAAAATTGTGAAAAGTAAAACTAGCATGCAAAGAGACAAGAAGAAATGATATTCTAGTAAATTCGCAATCAAAAATCAGAAAAGATAAAGCAAGAATAGAAGGCTACAGAAAAAAACAAGTAAGACTAATATAAACCTAACACATATGGGAAATATCAATCCAAACATATCAGTAATCACTTTAAACATAATTGGTTTAAAGACAGCAATTTAAAAACAGTGACTTTGAAGGTAGCTAATAAAACAAATCATAACAGCGTTATGTCTACAAAAACTCTACTTTCAACATAAAGACACAGATACATTAACAGTAAAGGAAGAGAGAAAAAATACACCACTAACGCTATTTCAAACAGCTTAAACAGCGATTTTAATTTCACACAAAACACATTGCAGAGAAAGGAAAAGTACCTGGAATCAATGGAAATGATCTGGTTGATTATCCCAGAACTCCTGACAATCCCATACAAGAAAAAACCTAACAACAGAGCTTCAAATACATGAGGCCAAAAGTGGTAGAATCGCTGGGAGAAACAGAAGAATCCAAATTATAGCTGAAAACTTCAAAGTCCCTCTTAAGTCATTGAAATATTCAGTAGATGGAAAATCAATAAGGCTATAGCAGACCTGAAGTGGCCAATCAACTGAAACTCTTTCCATCTGTAAACTTCAACCTACAATAGCAGATTACAATTCTTATCCATCTTACAACGAGTATTTGCTAAGATAGACCTCATTCTAGGCTACAAAAGACACCTTAATAAATAGTAAAGAAAACATGTCACAGGAAGCATGTTATGGGACCATGAAATCTGGAACCAAAAAACACAAAGATAGCTGGAAAACTACCAAACATTTGAAGATTAAACAACATATTTCTAAATCACACAAGTGCCCAAAATCTCATCTCAAAAGAAATTTTTAAATATTTCTAACAAAATGACAGTAAAATATCTAATACAGAAATTAGCAGTATTCAGTGAGGGTAGTGCTACAAACAAAATTTACAACACTGAAATTGCATAAAAGGTCCAGTGATTGTAGAAGTTTCTTCTTATATATGATGATAACTGTGCCTGTATGAAATGTTCATATACTCACATCAATGATCCAGAAGAAAATGGCAAAAGTAGTCATTCCTAAGAAGGCAGCAATAATGATCATCTTCCAAGGAATTCCAAAAAATTCAGCCTCAGGAAGAAAACAGTTTTGTCCTATGTGGGCTAGCTGGAATAATATTATTGTCATAATGAGAATCTTAATGGCATTAGCACTACATCAGTCACAAAGAATCATATTTAGAAATCTAAACCACTTGCAAGGAGTTGCCACACCTCTCACATATCTCCGGGTAATTTCACTGCTCAAGAAAGATTGAAAGTTCCCATTCTCACGTTTCTTGCATAGCTGTAGTGTTGATAGTCATTTCAAATGTGGGGCATCTTTTTATTTCAAGTCAAAAATAATTATCTTTTTTCAAACTTATTCATTTTAAAATTGACATATAGAATTGTATGTGTTTCTTATGTACAATATGGTTTTTTGAAGCATAAGCATTTTGTGAAGTGGTTAAACCTTGCTAATTAACAAATGCATGAGTCACATAGATATGGGAAAACTTGAAGCAAAATGCAGTTTCTGGTTCATGACTGGCCCTGATGTCTCCTGTCTTCAGTGCAGAGCAAGAATTCCTCTGAATCACACTTTTCTCTTACATTAGGTGAATCCTTATCATTTAAAGTTTAGCATATGTCAAAAAGACAATACAAAGACTTTATTTCGAAATTATGAAACTTTGGTTCTTAAAAAAACCAAGGGGAGATGATGAAAATGGCACTAATATTGTGGCAATGCTCTAAGATTCTTGATATTAATTCTGTTAGAGTTGTGTGTGAATGAATTAAAATACATCCACTGAATTTAGATGGATCCTGACAGCTGTCTTGCATAAATTCTTCTGGATTTAATGGTGGATGTTGTTGGAAATGCAATATGTTAACTTTTAGTGTTTCTTTCAAAATGTTGAATAAACAATGATAGTCCATTCATCAGGCCTGACTCACTGAGTCAAGAATATAAACGGTTGTATTTCTGGTCTATTCAACTCATAAACAATTTCAGACACATTGAGCTGAGCAGAATAAGGCAGACAAAAAAAGAGTACAAATTGCTTGCAAGGATCTCTATATATGAAATTCTAGAATAAGCAAAAGTAACCTGTGATAACAAAGGAGTACTAGGGACAACGTGATGTCCCTTTCTGGGGTGATATATATGACGATATTGAATGGGGCTTGGGTAAGGATTGTATACTTTAAAAAAATAGTATACATATGCTATGGAGTTGAATATTTTGTTCTATGTGAGTTTCCAAAAATATGAAGTCTGAGAGAAATATTTATTTCTAAATAATGACTGTCATGATAAACTGTATAGCAGGGAGCTTATTGCTATGTGCAATGTGGAAAATGGAAATGCATCTAAATCAAGATCTCTTGTACCATGTTAGAACATTTTCATAATAAAATGTTGATGGTAGTTAACAAAATTACTATTCTCATGTCAGTGTTTTCTTTTGAGTAATAGTTCCATAATAAAAAATATTATTCTATGGCTTTTGGCAATTTCAGGCACACTCTCAGATCATCTCCAGTTAATTCATCAGAGAGTTGCAAGATGCAAGGATACTCTGGTAAATCGTGCAGAGTTACTCCATTCTGGGTTTTTGTCTTAAGAGCAAGACTCAGTGGAAGAAAGAAATCTCATCTATTTGCAATGCTAGGGAGAAACACACTGTTATTAATGCACACAAATGAATTTCACTTATTAATAAAAGGAACAAACTGTTAATATTTATTACAATATGGAGAAACCTCAGAGTGATTCTCATGGCTTATCAACTACTTTATGATTAAAAGAGATGTTTACTTTATATATGATATCCCCACATTTTAACTGTAGTAAATAAATCTGAAACACAAGCTGTTAACTTTATTTTCCTCACATAAACAGTTATGTTTGAAAAATAATTAGCAAATTTTACTTATAAGTTAATAAACCAATTTCAATTTAGAAATAAACTCAAACACATAGTGAATCTGCACTACTTGGATAAAATTCCTCGGAAAATCATCAAAAATATGCAGGAATTGTATGGAAGACGAACAAATAAAAAAAGTCATAGTCATGCAAATGGAAATACTATATAGATATGTTTGTATATATAGGAATCAGTGAGATAAGAAGTTGATATTAAAATAATGCTTAGGTTATTATTCCAACAAATATTTAATACAGATTGTTGTCTAGCTCAAGTTTCTAAAAACATTGAAATCTTTTTCCAGTGTTCACTTTGATTTTAAACTGGCGCACTTAATGTCAGATTTTTGAAGTCCATATACATTTAAATAATAAAGTGATCTTGTAATTATAATTGAAACTATGGAATTTAATCACTTGTAAAACACAATACCAAATAGTCACTAACAAGATTTCATCTTCATATTTTACAGCAGTGCACCTAAATCAATTATTAGCAAACTTGGAACCCATATGTAAAGGAATCCAAACTTTTGGAGTGTATGGCCACCAGAAAAAAGGAAAACTTGTCTTTCTACAAAAAATAGATTCATATTCATAATTATTTGGAAAGAAAATAAATTGAAAATGTAATTCAAATCCATCCACATTGTAAGACTCAGGTTTGTGCAAATTAAGTCTCTCTAGAAAATAGCCTCTGAGCTCTATGACACTTTCACCTTCAATTTCACAGTAGATGTGAGCAGTGTAAGTGCTCCTGGGAATGTTGCATAGTCTTAGAGTAGCCTCTGTCTGACGGGGAACATACCTTACAATTCCCACCCCCAAAATTGAGCTTTCACAGGGTCACACATTCTTCCTATTTGGTGTTGTCAAGTTCCTATTTTCAAGTTTCCATTCTGACGAGCTTTCCTGTGTTTGGCCCAAGCCCAGCTTGATGTGCACAGGTGTGTCCTGAGGTCCTTGTGCAACAACACCAAATTTCCATGAAAGACCCCAGGGAAACCTGTCGTGTAAGTCACAGTGTGACACGACCCTTTGAACAGGAACCCACTCCTGCCACTGTCTACTCACGTTGGCAGATGACTGACAAGGAGACTTCAACAGGATAAACCAGACAATCAGCCTCGGCACCCACATGTCCAGATGCTCTTAGGGTGCCCCGGGGCACTAGAAAGGATGTGGGAGAAGTTGGGCGTGGGAAGTAAACGTGGGTGTGGGAGGGGCTAGGGCTGGAAATAGGGGAGTGGCCGCAATTGGGAAGTGGGAAACGGGTAAAGGGAAGCGATGTCGGGGCTCTGGGAATTATATCAAGCGGGTCTGGGACAGAATCCGGGTCAAATCAAGTCCTTCAACTGTGGGAGGAGAGTTCAGCGACCGGTCACTGGGTGAGTCGTAGGCCAGAAGACCAGAACGACGTGAGGGGCAGGCGAGTGGGACTCTCAGGATCAGCTGGAGAGAGACCAAAGCTCTGGTTTCCTCCAAATCCTCTCCGGTCTGGTCGCTGCCTTAACAACCCAGATGCTTTATACTCTCTCTGGACCAATCACATGCCGCCACCCCAGTAGCGTCACACTGGACACCACCTGACGCGAGGCCATTCTTAGACCAGCTCCTCCTCCACGTGGCTCCTACCTCGCGCCATCCTAACGGACAAGTTCCCACCGGAATCTTAGCAGACCTTCTGATCGGTGGTTTTTGCCAGCCAAGTTCCCAAGTGCCCTGCACTGCTCCGTACATCCCCAAATCACTAGGTTTCCCATGATCATTTTTGGCTGCATGACAGAAAACAAATGAGGATTGGGCTGCAGGGAGACTCCAATACCCAAGTAAAGTGGTTGGTTTCACATCCCCTCTCTCAGCAGTTCACATAATAAGCAATAAAACATCAGTCAGAGCATATATCCTCATAGCAAGTCACCTCGATCAAAGCTACCTATTATGTGTTATCTTTATGTCTGTATGAAAACTGTTGATAATACATCAATTTAAAGCACACTTGGGGCCATTGCTTTGTTCACTTGAAGTGTGTTCATGTGGTTCTTTGAGCTATGACCCACCACTGTTTCTTAGCTTTGCCTCCCCCCCCACACACTTTGGGGAGGTCAATCTATCCCCACACTAATTTATTTTCTAAATAAACTATAATTCCAATCTAACTTCTGTGCAATTATTTGCCTCTTTTGTGCAGCACCAGATCACAAACCAAAACCCCCAAGTAAGTCTGACCTGACATTTTGAAGTCCCTGCTGGAATTCTGGTACCTAACAATTTTTATTACAATGTATTTTTAGAGACCAACTTGTGCTATGTTGCCCAGGCTGGTCTCAAAACTTATGCCTGCAAGCGTTCCTTCTGCCTCAGTCTCTGAAAGGCACAAGCCACTGTGCCCAGGGTGGAGAGAAATTCTTCATGCACAAGAAACAAATTGTTGGTAGTATGTCTGAATACATTGTAACATGGTTGTTACCAGCATGGACTCTGGAGTCAGGCTATCTGGGTACAAATCCAGTTTGTAGTTGCATAATCTTGGGCTAGCCATTGAATAAACATTGTGTTGCATTCGTTTTCTCATTTGTAAAGAAGGGGTGAAAATAGGGATGATAATATGACCTCTTAAAATTGTTGTGAGAATGAAATTAGTTAATACATGTAAAATGCTTAGACTATCACTATCCTTGATAATCAGATGTGTGTGCCTGACATATACTATCTTTTAAAGTTCTAACAACCACCCTACAAATAAGTATTATTAATTCTATTCTGCATATAGAAACTACTAGAGTTTGGGGTCCAAAATTCCTTGATTTTAATTCTGCCTCTTAGATATTTCTCTTGGTCAAGATTTCATTTTTATTTTTATAGTTTTGAATCCAGTCATATTAGGTCACCTAGGCTGGAAAGTAGTGGCCTACTTACCACAGCCTCGGCATCCTGGACTCAATAGATCCTTCCACCTCAGCCTTTCAACTAGCGGAAACTACAGATGTGTGCCACTACTCCTGACTAACTTTTGATTTTTTTGTAGAGATGAGGTCTTGCTATGTTGCCAAGGCTGGTCTTCAACTCCTGGACTTGAGCAATCCTCCTGCCTCAGCCTCCCATAGTGCTGGGATTACAGGCATAAGTCATCATGACTGACCTCTGGTCAAGATTTTTAAAAATTACCTTGAGTTGATATTCAAGCGATGATGCCTGCCTCCTATACTTGCTGTTAGAATGGAGTAAGTTGATAAATGTAAAGCACTTTGCCCCATGCCTAGCAAATATGAACAGAACTACAGCCTTGTCCATCTCTAGAAAGCACTGTTCACATTATAATTTGTGTAAATTGAGTTCCAGTTTCCTTTCTGATACAAAAATCTGTACTCAATACTATTTAACCTCTCTTGAATACTTGCAGTGATGAAAAACTCATTACTTCAGTCAGTGGCCTATTATTTTTCAGAATTTCTTTAATTGTTAGAAAATTGTTCCTTGTGGTGAACTAAAATCTGCCTTAGAATATGGGCCCACTGAGATGAGTTCTACTCCCTTGAATGGCACAGAGTCCAATGTAGGGTCCTCACAGTCTTTACACTGATATGCCTTTGTAAGGCAGATTCGTGGGCCAAGTGTATCAATTAATATATTTTAAGGGTCTGTAAACTTAGGGGAAAAAACAGTATTTTTAATTCTCTCAAAATTTAGGGTTTTTTTCTATTATTGAATGAAAGCACCAGGTCACAATACTATTAACATCCCCTAGACTTTGTCAATAACAGAAATCACTGATATTAGTACCACATTTCAGCTGTCCTAGAAATCTTAAGATATCATTTACACTCAGTGAGACTGTGCAATTTCAAAAGTTATTAGGTCTGATGCTATATCTTCTTAATTGTGTTAATAAGAAAATTTGTTATATCACTAGCTTGTTTGAAAAATATTTCAATAACTGCATTTCAATGTAATTGATTTCCTTGTAATCCTATGTGTTACATTGTACATTTAAAAACATTATCTAAGAAAGGAGAAATAACCTTCTCTTGTCCCCCTAATGAGTACCTGAATCCTTTAGAAAACTAGATCTAATTTCTTGTTAACATGTC
Organism: Carlito syrichta; assembly: GCF_000164805.1. NCBI lineage: Eukaryota > Metazoa > Chordata > Mammalia > Primates > Tarsiidae > Carlito > Carlito syrichta. The sequence goes on along the minus strand of NW_007254808.1, from coordinate 58,508 downwards.
AGGCCTTCAAATATTCGAAACCAACTCTAAGTATTGTAAGCCTTCTCTTTTTCAGACTAAATGGCTTGTTTATTTATTTGCTTTTGAGTTGAGGTCACACTCAGTCACCCAGGCTGGAGTGCAGTGGTATGGTCATGGCTAACCGCAGCCTTGAACTACCAGCTCAAATAATCCTCCTTCCTCATGCTCCCAAGTATGTGCACACTATCATGACCAGATAACTTTTTGATTTTTTTTGTAGGGACAGAGTCTTGCTATGTTGCTTAGGCTAGTCTCAAACTCCTGGACTCAAGCAACCCTCCTATCTCAATCCCCCAAGTTGCTGGAGTTACAGCTGTGAATCACTGTGCCTGGCTCCCACTAAAAGTTCTTAGTATCATATTTCAGGACACAACTTTCAGGTAGTTGCAGCCTGGTCATGGCCAGCATGGGAATGAGAACCTCCTCTGAAATTGCTGGCATCAGAGGACCAGAGCCAGCTGCCCATGCAGACAGCAAGACCGTTCTGCAGAAACACGCAGAGGATGGAGAGACCAACCAAAATGGGTAGTATTTCAAGAAAGTAGTCCATGTTACTGGGTGTGTATGGGGTGTGGTAGGGGGCAAAATTGGTGGAAACACAAATTAGCAGAGTCACAACTAGCACACAGAGCTCAGGAGTACAACAGAAATCATTAGCTAGACAAAAAGGGGGGGGGGGGAAGCACATTTGAGACCTTTACACAAATTAAGCCTAGCTATTTGTTCATAAAAAAAAAATTCACTGTATTTCAGAGAAACCTAATCACGTTCATGTTTCTAATAATGTCATTATGCTCAAAGCCAATGAAGGAAAGCTAACTAGAAGCTTCTGTATGGTTGTAAATTTAAAGTACCCTGAGGAGTAAAATATAAACATGAAAAAATCCAAAATGAAGAGTCTGTTGCAACTGAATGATATGGTCATAATATTGAAATTAAGTATCTCATTCTGGCCTGGGAATTCCACTTTGTGTAACAAGACTGTGTGGTCTCAAATCATCCATAATAACCTGGGCATTTAAACATCTGAAACAAGGTATACATGTCACTTCTCTGTTTCACCTTGCTCCCTGTGAAAATGGACTTCAATTTGTGAATCCAAATGGGCTGAAAAATCAGACTGACTCTCATGATTGTCTTCCCAGGGATCTCTAATATATGTGGGTGATCAAATTGTTTCCTGGAACATTTGGCAACTGTACACAGAGGGCTTGGCAGGACCAGGTGTGATGAGTGGAAGTGCCAAGAAGGGAGAAAGGGCTCACGGACCAAGGTGACTGGCACTAAACTTACTACTAATTGTCTTGCTTGGGCTCTCTCCTCAGCTGAACTTTTAAAGATTTCCCTGTCTAATTGCACAGACTGTTACCAAAATCATTCAGGTTTCTAACAGCTTACACTTATTTTTAAAATCACATTAGTTTTCTAATGATGTGAATTCTTAGAACCACTCTATCAGTGCTATAATTGAATAACCAAATTTTTTTTTTACCACAAATATAAATAAATCCTAAGAAAAGAGTAAAGGAAAAACACAGAATAGCACAATAATGGTATTAAGCTATCTACTGGGTCTTTTTGCTACATGGAAGCAACCCTCCATGCTACTACTAAATTAGTAAATGTTAATAAACCAATTTTAATGAGAATTTTAAAGATAGAAATTCACTTTTTTGAGGCATCCACGAAAATAAAATTTCCATTTTAGCATGAACCTTATTTGTTTCATTGCTATTGTTCAACATCACACAGTGCCTGGAACTGGACAGGTAAGTGGGGCTAATTAACATTTGCTGAATGAATTTTCTTCCTAAATACTGTCTCAATTGATCCTCCCAGAAAGCTTATCAGATTGTTTTTTTTCAGTAACTTTTCACTTGAGATAATTGTAGATTTGCAAGCAGTGATAGAAAAATAATGCTTGTGGTCAGCCAGTTTTTCCAGCACCATTTACTGAATAGGCTCTCCTCTCCCCAGTGGTAGGTGGTGGAGGCTTTGTCAAAGATGAGTTGGTTGAGAAATTGAAGTTTTGCTTCTGGAATCTTAATTCTATTCCATTGGTCTATATGCCTGTTCCTATACCAATACCAAGCTGTTTTGATGATTGTAGCTTTATAGTAAACAAAGATCTGAGTATCACATGTTCTCACTCATATGGTGGACCTTGATCATTCAATGTGTTACCATAAGAAAATGACTGACAGTGGTGGGAATATATGGGGGGGGGAAGGGAGAGACACTTCTTATCAAGGGTGCCTGAACGAAGCATATTTGTATACCTAACCCTTAACTGTATCCCACAATATCATAATAAAAAATATTGATTATAAAAAAAGAAAAAAGAAAAAGATGCTTAAGAGATACATAGTCAACAATAGAAAGCTAGTCTTGTAAGCTGTTTACTAGTTTTCCACAGTGGTGACATCTTGCAAAAATATAGCTCAATGTGAAGATCTGGATATTGACGTTGATACAATCTACCAGTATTATTGAGATTTTCCATTTCATTTGTACTTCTGTGTACCCCTGGATACAACTCTATCAAACATGTAGGTTTTATGCAACTCTATCAAACATGTAGGTTTGTATATTCACTACCATAATCAAGATAAAAACATTTTCATCATCAGGAGGATCTCTAATGTTCTTCTTTTATAACCACATTTCTTCCATCTTGTTCCCTCTCCCCCGTCACTCTCCATTCCTGACCTTTGGAAAATAAATAATCTGTTATCCAATTTATAATTCTGTAGTTTCAAGAATGATATATAAGTAGGTCAAGCCCTGTGGCTCATGCCTGTCATCTCATCACTTTGAGAGGCCAAGGCAAGAGGATCATTGAACCCTGGTGGTAGACGTAAGCCTAGGCAATATAACAAGTCCTCATCTCTAAAAAAGAAAAAAAAAAGAAAAGAGAAAGTCTATGTGGTGGCTAGTTCCTGTAGTCACAATTTCTCAGCAGGCCGAGGTAAAAGGATTGCTTGATCCCAAGAAATCAAGGCAGCAATAGGCAGTGATTGTGCCACTGCACTTTAGCCTGGGTGACAAAGCGAGATCCTGAATCCAAAAGCAATAGCGATAACAATAACAACAACAACAACAAAAGAAACGCAGAATTAAAAAAAAATTTCATATAAATTAAATGATAGAGTAGAATGTTGCATAAATGAATATCTACAGTATGTAACATTTGGGGAATTTTCCTTCTATTCCACATCATCACTGAAGACTCATCCAGTCAACAGTCTTTAACAACAGTTTGAGTTTTCTTTATTGCTAGACAGTATTACCTGTTATGGATGTATCTCAGTTACTATTTAACCATTCACTCACTGAAGGGCATTTGGGATGTCTCTTTTGCTAGTATGAATAAAGCTGCTCTATACATGTCTCTACATGCTTTCGTGTGAAGCTGGCATTCTTTGTAGCCAAGTTTAAATAAGAAATAACTTAAACTCAGAGAGCTTGCTTAAAGCCATTAAACTGGCCAGTGACACTGTTGTTATTTGAAATTAATTCTTACTTCCAATCCAATTCATCTGATCCAGAAACAATTCTTCTTGTGCAACATAAAATAATTTAAGAAAGTATCTGAAAGCAAATTTTAAAAATTGACCCACATCCTGTTTTGGATTCACTTCCAATTGTATTCTTATGAAGAATACTTTTGGTTTAATGCTGACAGTTTTTAAATCTCTGGAAGTACCAAGAGGAAGTTATGCCTCAGGATAAGAGCTTTAAGGGAGAACACGAATAAGACAGAATTTAATCAAATTATACTTCTGCTTAAAATGGCATTCTGTATTTCAAAAGCAATACTGCTTGCCACATGTGATAGAAGATTTAAAATATTTTAAGTCGAGAATGAGTTGATAGTCGGGCTCGGTGGCTCAGCCTGTAATCCCAAGCCTTTGGGAGGCTGAGGTGAGTGGATTGCTTGAGCCCTTGGGTTCGAGACCCGCCTGGGCAGCGAGACCTCATCTCTACAATAAATAAAAAATCAGCTGGGTGTGGTAGCGTGCGCCTGTAATTCCGGCTACTCAGAAGGCTGAGGCGGAAGGATCGCCGGAGCCCAGCAGGTGAGGCTGCGGTGACTGGGAGCGGCCACAGCACTCCAGTCTGGGCGACCGAGTGAGACTCCAACTCAAAAAATAAAAGATAAAATAAAAAAACAATGAGTTGATTTCAACAAAAACCATAAAGTAAATAATAGTATCTATGGTTCAAAAAAGTGCAAAAATAGTGGGCATGGACAGCAATTATTGAAAATGAAGAAACATTGCACAAAGTGACACTGGGATGTTTCACCTCATTCATTAACTTCTTGAATTGTATTCTAATTCACTACACCATGTTTTTATACAATTGGACTGATACACTCATGCAGTCAGACTTTCCTGATGTCAATAATCTCTGATAAGGTCTGAGCCTGCACCCTAGAAAATGGGACCATATATTCAGGGAGTTCTTGCTTCCTTGAGACTGGATATTTTTGGAGGTGGACACTCAGGATCCTAGAACAGCTACTGAATGAGGGAAAAAAGTAGCTCATCTACCACACAGAGCTGGGCTGAGTCTACATGGAGGTTGACAATGTCCACAAAGGCACTCAAGTGAGTTCTTAACCTTAGCTACTTGTAAAATAAGCTAATGAGGATTGATGTCAGAAATGGCATACAAGAAAGCTCCAAGCTCTTGTTTCTCCTCTAGAAGCACCAAAACAAACAAACAAATAAAAAAACAACCAGAAACTGTCTTAACTGAGTTTGTACTTGCTCTGGAAAACACTCAGATGTTTACAACAACCAAGAAAATGCTGAATCAAGTAAAAGCTATCTTCACAAAGTTAGGAAAGTTATGTGGCCTCTTTTCTCACCCTGGGCGTATCCTTTCAGTGTCATGGCAGTCTTGGTCTTGAACAGGTGGCAGTTCAGTTATGTCTCCTCCTTGCCCCCAATTAAAGGGACCAGAGCATATCTGATTTTCAAATTATTGTATACAGTTATTTTAGTCTGTCTGGAGATAATCTGAAGGATTCAAGCCAAGTTCTCATTTCACAAAACTCAGAATGCAGATGGGAGAAGTAGCTGGTACTATTCATAATACTACAAGATAGATGACAAAGTTTCAGGTGTCTGTGGCAAGGGATTACTGGTGGAGACACACATTAGACCTTTGAGGACTGGAGGAGAAACTGAAGTGAGACTCTCAGGGAAATTACCATGTATTAACAGCTGCGTCTTTGGAACAATTTAGTAAAAGATACACATGCCAAGCCAATATGCCTGTGCATAAGTATCCTGGGTAGATCTTAGGCTTTTCCTCAGTTGATCCCTAGCTTCAGAGCAGGATAGATAAGTGGTGTAGGATTGCCCCAACCCAGTGACAGAAAAATTGGAAGAAGGAGTTGTTCTCTTCTCTTCTTGTGTGTGGTTTTTTTATTAGTTAAACTCCTGATGATCAAGCAAACCTTTGTCAAAATATCAGTAGAACATGAGCTAAGGAATCAGAGACTTCTATAATCACAACTAACAACCAATAGTATTTGAAAAAATAAACAATTCAAAAAAGTTTCAAAACAGTTGAATTGCTATAGCTTCCATTAATCACGTAAAGAAAAATAATGAGGGGGGAATAAAAGAAGGAAAAAAAGAAGCTGGAGGAAGAGAAGTTGAAAGCAACCTCTGAAGATTGTCTGATTTTCAGAGTTACTATAGTACAATGTTGAGAGAACCAATATTCAATAACAAAAAGTCATAGGCTGACAACAAAACAAAGAAAACATGGCAAACAACAATGTTAGTTGACAGAAATTTTTCCTGAGGAATTCAAGATATTGGGCACACTAGACAAATAATAGAAAACAAATATGTTAAGTATGCTGAAATAGCTAAGGGAAAAAATGGACAAAGAATTTGTTAAAAGCTGGTAAAAGATTATATAAACAAAATGAGAACCTTAACAAGGATAGAAATAAATAAATGAAATAGAAATTCTGGAGGAGAAAAGTCCAAAAACTGAAAAAAGAAATTTCACTGGATGATTCAAAAACATATTTGAACAGGCAGGTGAAACAACCAGAAACTGAAGATAAACCAATTCTGGGGAACACAGAGAATGAAAAACACAGATCAGAAACTAAGGGACATTGGACACCAAGAAGCAGACCCATCTATGCATTATGGATGCCTCAGAAGGGGGAGAGAAAAAGAAACATAGAACTTATTCAAAAGCGTAGTAATTGAAAATTCCAAATCTAAGGAAAGACATTAGTATACAAATACAAACAACAACAACAAACTCCAAGTGAGATAAGCTCAAAGTACCCACTCTGAGACTTATTATAATTAAACAGCTGGAAACCAAAGAGAATAAGTGAATCTTTAAATCTTGAAAACACAAGTAGCTCATACATATACAAGGAATCCTCAGTAAGATCATTAGCCTATTCTCATTAGAATTTTTTTTTCATTCTACTTGAGAAAGAAAGACCCAGATGTGGAATGCTGGGAAGAAAAAACAGGGATAGATTTAAAGGGAAATAGGAAGTTGGCTGGAGTCCGTGGCATCTGCTCTGGGCCTAATCATTTTTCCTTAGCCTTAACAACGGAAGGTGCACACTCCTTCATATCCAAAACCATGTTACAAAATCTTAAATATTTTACTAACAATTTAAAATGCACCAGGTTGTATCAGTGTCAATATCTGCATTTATGCTGTTGTATTATAGTTTGGCAAGATGTTACCTTTTAATTTTCTTACAACTCTATCTCACTGTATTATTTCTTACAACTAAATATGATTCTACAATTATTTCAGAATAAATAGTTTAACAATTTCAAAAAAAAAAGAAATTCCATTGAAGGTCAGAGGCAATGGAATGATGTTTTTAAAGTGATGAGAGGAAAAAATACCTCTCATTCAAAAATTTTTATATCCTGCAATGCTGTCTCAGAAAGGGGAAAATAGAGGCATTTCTGAATAACCAAAGATTGATAAATTTATTAAGTTTATAAAGGTCTTACAAAAGTGATAAAGATTTAACCTTTAGGTTCAAATGAAAGGACACTAGATATTAACTCAAAGTCATATGAAAACATAAGAATCTCCTGACAAGGTAAATATATAAGAAAATATAAAAGCCAGAATTATTGTAATTTTGATTTAAAGCTCCAATTTTTAATTTTCAATAGGATTTACAAGAAAAAATACAAACAATTACAGACATGTGTTACAGGGACACATGTATAAAGATGCAATTTGTGACATCAACAACAAAAAAGGGAGTAGGGACTTTAAAGAACTATAATTTTTATGCAATTGAAGGTAAGTAGCAATCTGATACTATTTAGATTACTATAACTTTGGGATGTTATAAGAACTTTCCATAGTAACTATGATCAAATATCTATTTAATATCTATATAACATAAACCAAAGGAAGTCTGAAGGGGAGCTGAAAGTCTCTCTCTCTCTTTTTCTCTCTCTCTGTCATACACACACAAACACAAAAAATTACTAAAAATAAAAAAATGCAGTTATAGAAAATGAGGGACAAATCATCTTTAAGTCAGACAAAGAACAAATAGGAAAATTGCATAAGTAAGTTTTCCTTATCGGTATTACCTTAAATGTAAGTGTATTAAAATTTCTAATGCAAACACAGAAATTGGTTAAATGAATACCAAAAAAACATGATCCAGCTATATGCTGTCTACAAGAGACTCATGTTAGATTTAAAGACAAAAATAGGTTGAAAGTTAAAGAATGGAGAATATGTTCCATAAAAATATTAATCACAAAAGACCTGGAATTGTTGTACCAATATCAGAAAAGATAAATTCTATGTCAAAAACTGTTACAAAAGTAAAGACTAATCGGATATATTAATAAAAAGGTCAATTCATTGAGAGGATATAACAATCAGCAACATATATGCAACAAACACTCGAGCTCCAAACACATGAAGCAAACATTGACAGAACTGAAGAGAGAAATGTACAGTTCCACAAAATTATTTGGAGACTTCAATATATCCCCTTTATAAATGGATAGAAAAAAAGCAAGTTCAGTAGAATATAAACAACTTGAACAACAACAAAAAAATCAATTGGACCCAGTAGGCATATACAGAACATCCACACACCAATAGAAGAATTCACATCTTTTTCAAATGCATGGGGAACATTCTCTAGGATTAATTATATGTTAGTACACAAAAGACATATTAATAAATTTTATAAAAACTGAAATTATAAAAAATGCAGTCAAATGAAAGACTAAAAATTAATTACAGAAGGAAAACTAAAAACTCCACAGATTTTTCCCATGTCTGAAAATTTAAGCAACATTATCTTAACCAATCAATACGTAAGGGAGGAAATCAAGAGAAGTAGAATTTCTCATTATCTTGGACTAGTAATCTTATTATATTGAGATCAATGAGATAAAAAACACAACACACCAAAACACATATTTTGTAGCAAGTGCCAAGCTAAGAGAAAATTTACACACATACTCTCAGTACATTCAGGCTGTTACAACAAAATGCCATAAACTGAGTGGTTGTAAACATTTATTTCTCACAATTCTGGAGACAGAGAAGCTTAAGGTCAAGTCAGCAACAATTTCAGTGACTGTCAAACATAACTGTTTTGTTGTGTCCTTGTATGGAGAAAGGTACAAGGGAACGACTGGGCCCTCTTTTAATAGGGCAGTAGAAACATAAGGACTCCATCTTCATGACATAGTCATCTTCTAAAGGTCCAACCTTCAAATACCATCACATTTAGGGTCAGGATTTCTTTTATTTTTTATTATAAAGATGTGGAATACAATTCAGGGTTAGGTATACAAATGTTGATTATGCAGGTAACCTTGTTGATGAGGTACCACCCTCCCTCCCCTAGTGGGGATCAGGATTTCAACATACGAATTTTGGAGAGAAACATCCTTGAGCACAGACAATAAAGAAAAAGGATCTCAAGAAAGCAACTATAAAGAATTAGAATAGGTGAGCAAACGAAGCCAAACTTAACATAAAAAGGAAGTAAACATTAGGATTATATTAATAAAAGAACAGAAAAATAGAGAAAAAAATCAAAACCCAATTCTTTGAAAGATCAGCAAAATTGACAACCTTTGCTAGTTTGATTTTAAAAAAGATAGAAGGCTATGCCTGGTGTCTCATGTTTGCATCCCAGCATTCTGGGAGGTAGAGGAGAGAGTATTGCTTGAGCCCAGGAGTTTGAAACCAGCTCAGACAACTTGGTGAGAACTCATCTCTACAAGAAATTTTAAAATTGACCAGTTGTGATGGTATGCCCCTGTAGGTCTAGCTACTTGTAAGACTGAGATGGAAGTATCAACTGAGCACAGCATTTCAGGCTGCAGTGGCTATATTTGGACTACTTTACCCCAGCCTGGGTGACAGAGTAAGACTCCAACTCAACTAAGAGAAGAAAAAAAAAGATTCAAATGACTAAAATTAAAAATAAAACTGAGGACACTCATTTATAATATACATATCTGAGAAAAACAAAAGATAGAATATTATAAACAATTGCATGCCAAAAGATTAGATAACCCAGATGAAATGGACAACCTACTAGAAACACACATTCTACTAATAACAAATCCTAAAGAAATAAAAATCTAGATGGATCTAGAACCAGTAAGTAGACTACATTTGTAAACAGATCCTTCTAACAAAGCAAATTCTGCAAGGCACCAGATGGCTCACTGATAAATTCTAATAAATGCTTAAAGAATTAACAGTATGGATAGCCAAAACAATCCTTAGGAAAAGAAACAAAGCAGGATGTATCACACTTCCAGACTTCAAACTTTACTATAAGGCTACAGTAATCAAAACAGTCTGGTATTTGTGCAAGATGGAACAGGATAGAGATTCCAGAAGAAAAGCCTCAATTTCTCAACCAACTCATTTTTGACAAAGTCCCCAACAACAATCACTGGAGAGGGGAGAACCTATTCAGTAAATGGTGCTGGGAAAATTGGCTGATCACATGCAGAAAATTGAAATAGGACCCCTACCTATCACCATACACAAAAATTAAGTCTAAATGGATCAAAGACCTAAACGTAAAACCTCAAACTGTAAGAATCTTAGAAAATGCAGGAGAAAACCTTATGGAAATTGGAACTGACAATCAATTCATACAGTGGCTATACCTTAAGAAATAAGATAAGACAAGTAGAATCTCATCAAACTGAATAGCTTCTGCAAAGCAAAATAAACCATCAAGAGAGCAGGGACTCAGTACACAGAATGGGAAAATATATCTGCCAAATGTATATCTGAAAAAGACCTAACATCTAGGATCTAGAATGAACTCAAACACGCTGAAAGGAAAAAAAACTCAGCCCCATTAAAAAGTGGGCAAAAGATATGAATAGACACTTCTCAAAAGAAGATACATGGGCAGCAGATACATGAAAAAGTGTTCAGCCTCACTCATCATCAGAGAAATACAAATCAAAACTACATTGAGATACCACCTAATCCCAGTAAGAATGGCTATCATTCATAAAACAAACAGCAACAGATGCTAGCGAGGATGTGAAGAAAAGGAATGCTTCTACATTGCTGATGGGAATGCAAACTAATGCAACCTCTTCGGAAGACAGTGTAACGATTTCTGAAAGAGCTAGGAATTGACCTTCCATATAATTCAGCAATTCCCCTATTGGGAATATACCCAGAGGAACTAAAATCATTCTACAGAAAAGAATCTGTACACATATGTTTGTTTCAGCTCTATTCACAACAGCAAAAATATGGAACCAATCATGTTGCTCACTGAAGCTGGACTGGATAAAAAATGTGGTACATATACACAATGGAATATTATGCAGTCATCAAGAAGGACAAACATTTGGACTTCACAGCAACATGGATAGATTTAGAGTCGATCATACTCAGTGATCTATCACAGAAACAAAGAACAGAGTACCACATGCTCTTGCTCAGAAGCAGACCTTGAATAATTATAATACTATAAGAAAGGGAGTGGCAGTAGTGGGAAACTGTCAGGGGAAGGGGGTAGGATTGGCAGTTGACAGAAACTGCTAGGGGAGGGAGGAGCATACCTCATTAATAAGGGTACTTGCATAATCAACATTTGTATACCTAACCCTGAATTGTACCCCATATCTTAATAATAATAATAATAGAAAGAAAAATAATTAACAGTAATACTTTCCAAAATTTTAAAGGAAACTAATTCTTCCTTTAAGTCCAGAATTATCTTGACACTAAAGCCAGAAAGATACTACAAGAGAAGTAAATTAAGACCAATGACCTTATGAATATTGATCATAAATCTCTACAGAATACTAGCAATCCAAATTCAGAAGCATATTTAAAGGATTATACGCCAAGATAAAGTAGTATTTACACATTTCAACATATTAAATTCAACCAATATGATAAACCACATTGACAGAATGAACAGGAAAAACACGTGGCTTTCTCAGTTAATGCAGGAAAAAAATAGACATAATTCAACATCCTTTGTGATAAAAACATGAAATAAATTAGGACACCTTCTCAGTATCACAAGGCCACAATTTAAAACCCCAGAGCTAATAGTATTGTCAGTGGTGAGAGACTGAAAGTTTCTCCTAAGATCAAAAACAAGACAAGGATACCTACTTCTGCAACTTCTATTCAATATAGTACTGGAAGTTCCAGCCATATCATTCAGACATCAGAGAGAAATAAGAGGCAACTGAATATTAAAAAAAGAAGTAAAATTATCTGTTTGTAAATAGCATGATTTTATGAATAGAAACCCCTAAAAATTCTACATACCCCCAAATGTTAAAGCTAATAAAGAAATTCAGCAAGGTGGCAGAAAATAGAATCAACATACAAAATTAAGTGCATTTCTATGACCTAACAATCAATGATCCAAAACAGAAATTTAAGAAAAAAATGTCATTTACAAATTCATCAATAGAATAAAATACAGTGCTAGGTATAATTTTAATCAAGCAGGTAGAAGATATAGACAGCAAAAACTGCAAAACATTGCCAAAAATTAAGGAAAATAGAAGTAATGGAAAGACATTTCATACTCATTAATTGGAAACAATTTGTTCAGATGAGAATACTGACCAAAGCTATCTACAGATTCAATTCAATTTCTATCAAAATCCCAATGACTTTTGGTGGTTGAAAAGTAACCACCTTGGGTGTATCCCCTCTTGGTCTGGGAGCTTGTCGATCCTCTCAATAAATCCTGCTTAAAAAAAGAAAGAAAACTAACAAAATCTAAGCTAAAATACATACAAAATCTAAAGAACTCAGAGTCAAAACAATCTTGAGAAAGAAGAAAAAATTCGGAGTACTTACTCTTTCTGATTTCAAAAGCCACAGTAATCAAAACAGCATAGTATTCATATAAAAATAGACCTAGACCCTTAAAATAGTATAGAAAACACTAAGGCCAGCCGTGGCGAAGGAGGAGGTGAACGCGGTGGGTCAGAGAAGGCGGTGGTGTGGCTGGCGGGCTGTTGGACAGTGGTGGCCTCAATGCCGAGGCTCAGGAGCCATGTTGGGCGAGGCTAGGGCTTCTGGTGAGCCTGCTCCTGTGCCCTATGGGCCAGCCTTGCGGGAGCTGTAACTGTGAGGGCCCACATGTAGGTTGGGTCAGCCTCAGATATAGAGACTCCCTTCCTGGGCAAGCGTCTAACTCCTCTCTACTTCCTGAACTCCCTCTCTACCTATTCCATAAACTCTTCCCCTTTCTCTGCTGTCCGAACTCATTCCTCGCTGCCTGAATCCCAGGAAACCTTCTTTCCCTATGCCTTAAGCCCCCCAGCTGCCTGAACTCCTTCCACCTCTGCTATGAAGCCCCCATGCTTGCTGCCTGATCCCCTGCTTCAGTTGTTTTGCTGATGTGATCCCCTCCTCGATTTCCTGAACCTCTATCATGAAATCTATTGCTTCTGCCTGAAACCCCGCGTTTGCTGCTGTGACCCACGCCTCTTTTTCTGATAACTCCCTACCCCATTTCTGTTGTTAGTACAGCGTTCACCCCCAAAATAAAGCCCTTAAAAAACTGTCACATATGCTGTCAAGTTATTTAAGCAAAGACGCTAGGACTACTTCATAGAGACAGGTCAGTTTTCAAAAAGTGGTGCTGTGAAACTTGGATGTCCACTAGGAAAAGAATGAACTTACCTTCCAAAACATTTACAAATAAACTCAAATCTAAAAACTTCTCATAGGATTATAAAATGGTGCAGCTACTGCGAAGATGAGTTTTGCATTTCCTTAATAAGTTCAACATACATTCCAGCAATTCCACTTCTAGGTATACACCCTTAAGAAGTGGAAGCAGAAGCTTGAACAGACACTTGAGCACCAGTGTTCATAGCAACATTAGAAACAAAGGCCAAAAGTAGAAACACCATTGTCCTTTAACAGAGAAGTGAATATGCAAAATGAAGTCTATATTTATAATGGAATATGTTTCAGATTTCAATGGAATGACATTTGTTAAACCCTACTACATGAATGACTCAGAAAGCATCATGCTAAGTGAAATGAGCTGGACACAAAAGGGCCAATTTTATATGTTTCCACTTATATGAAGTACCAAAAACAGGCAAATTCATAGAGAAAAATTAAAAAGATTAGAGCTTACCAGATGCTGGGGAAGGAGGAGTGGGATGCTGTTGTCTAATAAGCACTGACTTTCTGTTTAAAATGATGAATATTTCTGGAGTTAGAAAATTGTGATTTTTGTCTGACAGTATGAATTTGCTTGATTCCACAGAACTGTACCTTAAAAAATAGTGAAAAGAGGAAATATTAGATTATATTTTACCTCAGGTCAAAAAACAAAAAATGTCCATGGATGCGTATCCACATTTCATTGTAATGAGAGCATGTGAAATTGGAGACATAGCTTTGAGTGCAGTATATGGGAAGAGTTCATTGGAAAATAAAATATGTTGCTCAAAAAAAGAAGAAAAAGAAGACATTTCTTGGGACAGCCCATTTTAGTTTAACAAGAATCTCTGTGTTTAGTCTCAACCATCTATAGATTTTAAGGCCATCTCAAGTGCTTCTCTTTGTGGTTATTACCATTCTGAGAGGGGTATGCTTTGCTTGATCAAGACTTTCAGCAGTTTTTCTCATAGACCATACCAATTTTCTATAATCCCTAGATTTCTAATTTAGGGCTCTCATTTTAGGGTCCCAGGATATTGGATCCTAATTTTGCCCTTTATCTGATGTGGAGAAGACACATAGTATTCACAATGTGCAGTTTTTCCCTCTGTGAAGTGAGGAGAATAGAGCTCCATGGAGGCTCAACTAGGATAAGGGATCTGATCACACTCTGTTGTTGGTATGTGGGGTGATATTATTTGAATCCAGTCAAAGCCCATATGCTCTTATCTACAGCAGGTCATTGGAACCCATGTCTAATGGGTCTGAAGCCAGTCTTCCTTCTGCCCCATCGGTCAGCCCATAAGTCTCTGTGCATTAGGACAGGAAAGGATGTAGGAATGCACTGTGAGCCTTGTGTTTACTAGAACAGACTTCAGTGCATTGGGTGCTAAAGGTAGGTCCAAACTGTAGTGTTCCTGGCAGCAAGGATGGGGGTAAATGTAGAGCCATTACCCATAGCACATAAGAGGCCTGTGGGCCTTGTGAGCTTGATACTGATAATGTTTGCTTTGGTGCTGGGCAACAGGTTGCCCCCCTTGTCATAGGTGGTCTGGAGTAAGAGGCCTGTGAATTCCACCATGCAGGATTCCCCAGCCCTTCTGTCCCATCCGAGCATGACATGGCTTGTTCATGAGACACAAGCAGGATAAATGGGGATGGCAATGAAGGCCTTTCAGAAACAGAACAACCCTGTCAAAATCCACTGAAATTAGAACTGTGAAATCTAAGCAAAGAGTCTATGTTTCACTGGTAGATAAATATTATTAATGTGTCTTCAAGGTACAGCACCTTGATCAAGAAAAATCAAAAACGCCCATTGGTAGAACAAGTTGCCAGTGCTACTACCTAGAGGAATTATTTCCCATACATTGTGTGTGATGCCTCTGGCTGCCAGGGTGAGCTGTGTTTATGCCTACAACAATGCAGTTTTAACCTGAAGCCTTCACATAATTCAGAGAAAAAAATGGGAAAGCAGTGGAAGGAAGACAGGAAAGTGTGGCTGTTTTTGCCACCTGGTGTCGCACAAAAGTCCAATACCAGCTGACCACTAACTATTCCCTGACAATGCTCTCAGGACCAGACCTGAATGCCATAGGATGCAATGGCCTTCCCCAAGGAACCCAGCTGCATTTTCCTTGCCCAGAAGACACCACTACTCATTCCCTGTTCACGAAAGAAATTGGATTGGGGTTGGCCAAAAAATCCAGGGTCACCACAAAGCAGCAAGAATAATGCACAGCATCCCCCAACTTGCGCACAGATATTATTTGATGCTCCACAAAAAGCATCAGTGGGGAAGATAAAAGGCCTTCTTTCACCCTCAAAATGTTGACCCAGTTTTATTCACCAGTTTTTTTTTCTGAAACCTGCATTGGCTGAATCCGTATTAAGTAGGAAATCTACAAAGTTCAGGGTGGAGGCAAACAAATAAGCAAATGGGCAATCCCTGGACTGTGGGCATGAAATATGGGGTGTAGAGTGTCCATCATGGGCCAGTCATATGTCAGTTTGCCAGGCTGTCCAACTGTGTTGCAATTTCATTTAATTTTAGTCCTTTTCTTGCTTTTTATTTTTTTCTCTCCATCCATTCTCTGATCTCTGTGAGTATCTTCTTACTGCAATTGTTCTGGGAGATTTCCATTGTTTGCACTTCCAGGGCTAGTTTTTTTTTGTGCTGTCATTTTGGGACTCTGTGGGTACCAGTGATTTTGTTGTTGTTTTTTTCCATGTTCATGGCAGTTCTCTTGTCTGCCTCTTTAATTGAGTTGCTCAGTCTGAAATGGAGAGGCAAACACTTTTGTTGCTTGCTCTATCTCCTCTCCTACCATGAGCTGAACCTCTGGATTTGTTTGATTATGAAATGGGGCTGGGGGTGGAGTGCTGTGGTATCTTTTAATGATTTGAGCACTAAGGGGGGTGGAAGGTTGAGCAAGGATTCAGAGACTACCTATGGGTCACAATGCTCACAATCTGGTGAATGGGTCACCACAGACTCTCTCTCTATAACCACACTATGTGACCATACAATGTGTGTACTTGTGTAGCTCCTGAGTCTAGAATAAATTATAATAAAGGAAAAGGGAGGGAAGAAGGTGAGAGAGGAAAAAGAAGTAAGACATTTTTTAAAAAGGAGGAAAAGAAAAAAAAAACCTAACCACACTGGTTGTTAGTCTACCTTCGCAAATTTAGCTTCCTCTTGTGGCAGATTTACTTTTGAAACTTAAGTGCTTAGAATCTTTGCCCCCTGCTGCAAGCGATTGATATTGGCCAGGGAGATGGGTGGGGAGTGATTTGTCTCAACATCCCCTGGGTGCCTGGCATCTATCCTGCCCTCCTGATATCTTCTGTGCATTGCTGTGTGGGGACAACCAGTTCAGCAAGCACTCAATTCCTTCTCTAGTCAGATGCTCCTCCACTGCATGGGCCCATCACCCAGCAGCTGGCTCAGAGCAGGGTGTAGATCTTCTGGGAGCTCTGCATCCTCCATGACCCTCTAGGAGATCCTCTCTGGGTTCACAAGGAACAGTCCCAAAGCAATGCAGAGTTCACCACCTGGTCTTAAGATGCCAGTCTGCTGCTCTGAGGCAGCCACCATGGAGCACCTCTCTTCCCAGGGTTTAGACTGACTGCTGAGCTTCTGACCAAATTTCTGTGCCACCTACACAGGTTGGGGTTGGGTACCTCCTTCCCCAGCAAATACTGTAGTCTCCAGATAGCAGGTCCCAGTGTCAGGGCTGTTGCAGTCTGACCTGGCACTGAAGGTGGTGGTGGTGAGTCCAGGTGCTGGATCACAGCTGATCTGTGCAGCTTCGCTCCAGGCAGACTTTTCAGGTTATGGAAAATGGCACTTGATCCATACAGTGAAGTACAACAGAGTCCCAGTGGCAATAGCGATGGTCTCTCTCTGGGGAGAGCCCCTGCCATCTGCTCCGGAGTCTCCATGAAGACACTCCTGTACCCAGTTACAATCCCATCCACATGCTCTCTTGTTCTTGCAAACATCTTCTAATAATAGGGGGAGAGGTGTGAGAGGGCCTTCCAAAAAGAATATAATTACATTGAGTCCCATAAAATAAGTTGCCATTTGTATTTTCCTTTCCTAGGAAAATCTGTTCTGGTTCTATGTCTGTTGTCCTAATGAATTGTTTGTCTTTTTCTTTGTTCCCTTTGAACTCTTTTCATATTTGTGAGGTCAGCATTTTTTCTGTGTTCTAAATTGCAAATATTTGTCAAGTTTGCTTTGTCATTTGATTTTTCTTATTGTGCTTTGTGCTATGTATATGTTTTTGAGTTTATGTTTTCAAATGAATGTATCAATTTATCTGCTGTTTTTTGATGACGCAGAGCATGGATCGAAACACAGTTTGAGGAACTCTCATAATCCCACCCGCTTCATGGTAATAAAAAAAAATTCTCTCACAGTTTCTGCTAATACTTTTATGTTCTCTAAACCAGTTTCAATGAGGTATTATTTACATAATACAAACTGCGTCTATTTGAAGGCTGCAACTTGCAGACATTTGACAGATGTACACCCCATGAGATCACATGGTTTCTTTTTACATCTTTCATCATGCTCCATTTGTAGCTAATGTCACTTCTCCTTGACATTTTTTTTCAGATGCTGGCCATGCCTGAACACTTTGAATTAAGATGCTTTCTTTATTTTATTCTATATTCCCTTATGTATTACAGGCTACTTCTGGACTTCCTCTTTTAATATACTGTCTGTCTATCCATACACTTTTGCTGTACTGTTTTAATGATTGAAGCTTCATAACTGTGTTATCTTCAATAACAATTATGACAGAAAGCAAGGTCCAGGTATATTAGGCTTTCAAGGGCAAGGTGGTGCCCTACCAATTCTTTACCCTTAGAAGTATGTATCCCATTTTAAAGACACAGAAATTGAGGTTAAGTCAGAGCGGGAAAGTGAGCCCTCAACTGTGAAAACTTTGAATTTCACAGAGTTCAGGACTGTCCAACCAGGAATACCTGTTGAGGATGAGAAAGCTTTCTCAGAGCATGGATAGAGTTAGAAATTAATTCTTAAGGAGAAGACAAAGCTAATCATGAGATGGTTATTCAACTTCACTGAAACATCACTAGCTCCCAGCATGAGTGAACAGGCCCACATGATCAAACTCGGCCCTGGTGAAAGAAGCACCTTTTCCTGCCTCCAGGAACTTAAGATGGGCTGGGAGCATAGGAATGAATGCATTAAGAAACAGAAGAATGGGGCCAGGCAGTCCTAGAAGGTGGCATTCGGCTGTAGGCATCCAGAGTAGGTCCTGGGCCAACAACTTTGGAGCAGGTGGCTTATTTGGGGAATTGGATCCATGGAGGATAGTGAGGGATTGGGATACTGTAGGGGAAGTGAAAAGCACTGGAACAAGTGAGCTATGGAGATACTCTCAGTGAGGAAAACTGAGGTTTTATCCAAGGAGATGTGTAGGGAGTCCTTTAGAAAAGACCACTTGAATATTTACAGAAGGAACTAGAAAAACCTCCATTCATGTCTTGGTACAGGATGTCTCCACCATCCAGGAGACCTTCACAGTCACCTCCCAGTCAATACTACACCAAGGGCAAGCCTGCTGCTGTCTCCAGGACCTGTTTCTGCCTGTGTTTGGACCATGTGTGTGGAAATCACATCGTGTGACCTTGGGTACTGGCTGGTCCTCCAGGAAACAGACACCGAGACAGACAGAACTATAAAAGTTTATTGGGAGAAACAATAGTAAAGGTAAAGAGGAAGAGGACAGCATTGAGCAGGCAACATGGGGAGACAATACAGAACATCTGGCAACTTATCAAATTTTATAAGAATCCCATCAAGTTATTCTCAGATCAGGGTCCTCTTCAACTTTCAAAGTGGTTGTACTGTAAGGCAAAAAAAGGGTTTTTTTTGTGGTCTTATGTATTCCTATCTGTGTTTCTTCTTCTATAATATATCTCATGAACAGCTTTTTGATGAATACTTCTGTGTGTGGCTGCATCTGTGTGTTTGTGTGTCCTAAAATATTGTTGTCTTAAGTTATCAGATATAGATCTCAGAGTTCATTAGGTTCACTCTAAAAATCATCTTTTTTGCCTTTCTCTGGCAAGATATGATTTTTAATAGTAGAGACAGGGACTTTGACTTATCTTTTGAAACAGGGATTGGAAATCTCTGGGTCTACACTGTTACACCCTAAGGTTTAGTCAATCACCTGATCCAAAGACATTTATAAAACCAGGGAAGTAATCGTCTTCCCTGGGTATCTAATCGGTGATTACATATTAAGGGTTTTAGTGCAACAAGGAATTTAAGTGAAAGATAATTCCCTTGTCCACACTGTGCCATCTGAGCACTCCTGCAGAGCATGGCATCCATGCTTCTGCTCCTTCTGTTCTGCCAAGAGCCACCTTCCAAATTCATCTAAGTGAGTTCAACAAACTCCCATGTGGCACCTCCCCACTTCTTCCATCTCTTCCACCCTCTCTTGTTAAGTATTGGGAGATTCACTTTCCCTCTTTTGCACTTTGTGCCCTTCACTGGTGCTGAGATTACAGGTGATCACAAGCTCTGTGCCCCTTGGATCTGTGTGTATTACACCTACAGTACACATGAAGCCCCTGAAGTCAGGAGCGGGTCTTATTCCTCACACAGCCAAGAACATGGCTGAGAGTCCATAGGCATCTGCAAAGCTCAATTCTCTTGCCTTTGTGAAGAACTTCTTCCCTCATTGACAAGAGATATCTGCTGCCCAGCTTACGATGGGGATGTGATGCAGCCAATTGTGTGCCCTCTGAAATTCAATAAAAGCAAACAAATCCTCAACTAGCTTTACCCTTGGATTTGCAAGCCCGCCAGTGGCATCTGTGATATTGTTCCCTACTGACTAAATGATAAACAAGATGAGCACACTTTACAAGTTAGCTCGTACCTCTCAGATCACCATAACAGTTGTTGTTTGTGGAGGCAGTGAGCGAGATCCCAGAGTCCATTAGGGTGGTGGAGGTGATCCATGTCCCATGAAGGATGATGGAAGGCCATCTAAGTGGTCTAGCATGAAGGGCAATCCCCGGAAAGGAGAAAGAGGGGGTCCTCCTGTAGCCATTGGCCTGAAGAGCAGAAGGAGGCAACATTTTGGAAAATGTCAATGAGAAGGACAAACACACCCACACCGACACAAGCTGAGCCCCATACAGCATGATCAGTCTCCTCCAGCAGGATCCAAAGCAGCACCATCAGTGCCAAAAACTCTCCCTCCCTTGAGTCCGGCTGACAGTTGGGAAATGGAGAGAAGTCACAGGGACAAATTGCTATCACCACATACCACAGCCTGTGTTTGAAAATGTATGCAAGCTTAAGGCCTGTTCCAGGGAAGAGCAGAATCATAGCACACTAATAAGGAGGCATATTCTTGACACTTGGATATCTGTGTCTATGTTCCACCATCACTCCTCAGCCCCATCACAGTAGCTCCTTTCTGCATATTAAGAACAGAGAAAATGAGAAGAAAGAGAAGTCCATTGGCCACACACCACAGCTACTTTTTCAAGACCTTTCTACAGGTCTTTCATGTCCTGCCTCTAATTCTCAGAACCTCAAAAGGTAAGGGTGACCATTCTGCTCTAAGTCAAAGATAGCAGAGGATACTAAAGGAAGGAGAAATTCTCCTGTGGCAATGCAGTGTGCAAGAGGCAGAGCAGCGGTTAATTCCAATTTTATCTGCAACCCTGCAGATCCCCCACCTCTTGCCCCTGAAAAAGGGTTTCTGTTTCCTGGCAGTGCTATTGGGGACTGAGGATCTCTGAGGGAATGCAAATACTTGGAGTCCACAGGGGAACTAACTGGGATAGTGTTTTCTGACAGAAAGTGTTACTATCAGAAGTTTGTTAACATAGCTATACTATATATCTTAAATCACAGATCATTCCAATTTTAGTGCACTATGATGTTAAGGACAATTCTGTGCATGAAAGAATGTGGTGGAAACTTTAAATCACAGAAGTAAAACAAATGTGTTTGATATCAGGTGGAGAAGTTCTGTAACATAAGATCAAAAGGCTCACCAGCTGTATTTCTGCAGAGGCCCCAAGGGAACCAGTTTCTGTGACCTTCATTTAAGGCTTCTATGGAATCTGGCTCTGCAGGTAATTAGAGACTTTCACTGCTAACTCTTTGGCTCCCAGTGTGCATTTTCTATTATAGTTATCCAACCTGTGACAATTCAAAGTATTTTATCATGAGCCTTACTGGGGTAGCTTCTGCATACACAGTTGCCAACAGAGATGGGACATGATGAATTTTGCAATTTTGATTGTCAAAGGTATTCAACATTGAACAAAGCACACAATAATGTTGAAGAGCGAATTTTCATATTTTTGGTTTCTAAGGATTACAGCAGACATTTAGTAGAGGTTAATCATGAAATGTAAAGCAGAAAGGGAATAAATACCAATAAGAAACAAAACCTCCTACATTTTTTCAGAAAGACCAAACCAATTCTAAAATAGAATAACTTAGGTACTACTGTTCCATGAGACTTAAGGCACTGGGGTTATAAGGCAACTTCTCATGTTACTTCCAGAACCACTTCAGTGAAAACCATCAGTCCTTGACCCTAAGCATATATAAGTTCTGGAGTTGTCACCAAGGACGAGGAGATGGGAATGAAGACAGCTGTAGTTCTGGGGAATTTTTGATTTTTGAAAAGCAAACACAAGAACATTATATCACCAAACATGCAAACCAGAGATAAGGTCACAAGAGAGTACTATAAGAAAAGATGAAAGTTTCTTGAAATTGTTGCAGTGAAAACGAACACAGCATTTACCTTATTTCTTTCTGTGTTGTGATCTTGCTGCAGGTCCTTATGGGAATCCAATGAGGACCTGAATCTGCTGAAGGTGGGAGAAGAGATTGGACCTCACTCTAATTTGCACATTTTATGCAGAATAAGAAACCCTTCATGTCTCTTCCATGTCACTCTCTCCCACACTTGGGTCCTACACAAGAGGCACATGGTTTATCAGATACCTCAGATGAACCCTGAGCCCATGACCTCTTTTCTTGAGGATGATAATGCAGAGCCTGATTCTTATGTTTTCTTAACTAGCCTCCAAAGACTAGACTGATCAGAACCCAAACTACTTGGGAATCAACTCAAAATCAAGGGTTTCCTGATTTAAAGTACATATCAGAGTATAACACTTATAGAATAACAATTAAAATAAGAACAGCTTTGGATGGGAAGAATTTCAACAAACCCTTGACTCGAACAACACTGCTCCTTTTCTTCAAAATGTAGTAGCACTTTAAAAAATTTTCTTAGCTGGGCTTGGTGGCTCAGCCTGCAATCCCGTGCCTTTGGGAGGCTGAGGTGAGTTGATTGCCTGAGCCCGCGGGTTCGAGACCCGCCTGGGCAGCGAGACCTCATCTCTACAATAAATCAAATAATCAGCCATGGGTGGTAGCGCATGCCTGTAATTCTGGCTACTTGGAAGGTTGAGGCAGAAGAATCCCCGGAGCCCAGCAGGTCAAGGCTCCAGTGGCCGGGAGTGGCCACTGCACTCCAGTCTGGGTGACAGAGTGAGACTCCAACTCAAAAAAAAAAAATTCTCTTGATCTATATTTAATCTGCTTATTATGTAATACAAGGGATTTAAAATATTTATGAATAGAAAATGATTTAAAGAGACTAATATTTTATTAATGAGAAAAGAACTATAGGCATAAACTGTAAAATTTTAGGCTTACACTTAAAAAGCTGAGGAGTAAAATTACATAGAAATTAATTTACTAATGGAGTATTATAAGTCACAATAAACAAAATAAAAAGAACAAAGAGGTTCCAAAAACAGTAAAAAATGGCTCCTGTTTTAAAAGAGGTCTCATGGTACAATTTTTTTTTTTGAGTTGGAGTCTCAGTCTGTTGCACAGACTGGAGTGTGGTGGCAGGCTCATGGCCAATGCAGCCTCGATCTGCTGGGCTCAGGTTATCCTTCTGTCCCAGCCTTCCAAGCATCTGGAACTACAGGCATGTGCCACCATGCCAGATTAATTTGTTTTCTGAATTAATTGTAGAGATGAAGTATCACCAAGTTGCCCAGGCTCATCTCAAACCCATAGCCTCTGACAATCCTCTCACCTTGGCCTCCCAAAGTGCTGGGATTATAGGGGTGGGCCACCACACCCAACCTCAAGATCCAATATTGATTCACAAAGATATAGCAGTAAAAAGTCTTCTTTCATCAGACATACTGCCCCCAGTCTAAAATATTGTTAGTGTTACTCTTCTCAAATAAAAGAAAAATGAAGGCTTCGGTACTGACTCAAGGTAGAAAGGGGAGAAGGCCCATTTCTCTCTGGGCTCCTCTCTTCAATTAGTAGTGACCTAGAGATTGGGTTGTGGTGAGGGTGTCCACATACAGTAGAGAGGCTTGAACATCACTATTCTCAGGAGACTGGCCGAGAGTCATCTGACTGGGGCACTTGAGGGTGGCATCTTGCCACCCAGTTACATACCAGTCTCTAATATAGTGCTTGGGACTGTTTCTGGGACACATAACAATCACCACTGGAACAAGAAGCAGAGTGTGTGTTTGTGCAGCAGCAGTTAACCTGCTGCCTCCGCAGGGAGCTCATACCTCTGTATGGAAGTTTCTGTGTGTCTGGGCTTGTTGGCTCCAGTTTCTGCATATTCTGTTCCTCTTGCAAGCTCTGTTTTTGCATTCTTTCTAGAGGTGAAGACACAAAGAATAAACTTGAGTAAGAACTAAAACACCATTTGAGTCAAGACAGTAAGGACATAGCTATCCAGTCATGCACATAAGAAGTAGTAGTCCCAAACCTGAGTCTGGAGAGAACCTAAGGAAAGGTTCTGCTTTTGTATGGTGAGTGCATAAATGAAGACCCTGATCTCCCAGAGAACAATCAAAAACATTGGACAGAATTTAAAATGCATAATTGAATACACCCAATGGCTAGCATCCTGTAAAGGAGCATGTGGCCAAGATGGAGAAGAAAACTGAGGACCAAAGTCATCCAGGAGTTGACACCAGTGTCCATGAGTTTTATTACTAAATTCCGAGAGAGACTACAGAGATGCAAACAAGTTGAGAGGATTTACACAGATTTAGGGGCTTCAAAGGAACATGCTTGGAGTTCATATTCTGCTAAAAAAGTTTCCCTTAATGTAGTCCACTGGTTTTCGTTGGGATGCAGAAGTTACACACTAGGAAAAACGATGGACAAATATATGCACTGACTTCTCTGGGGACGAACTCCGCAGTGAGTGATGTCAATTGCTGACTGAATTAAGTGTATGATCAGAGTAAACTCTTGTCTTTTCTGCAGCAAGATAGCATCATACAAGGTCCCAATTTTTCTCTAAATATTTTTCCTGGTGTCTTGCATTAAATAAAAATAATGGCAGGACAGTACAAGTTGATTGGATAAAAACCTAAAGGACTGTGAAAATGAATCCAGAGGTGATCTAGATATTGAAGTTAACAATACAGGTACCAGCATCTCCACTTTCCCCAAGCGAAAAACAAAAATATATGAAGGGAAAGAAAAACTGCAGATTACAGAAATCAAGTCAGAGTGGGAAAGCACAATACTTTATCACATAAATGAGCCACAACTATTGCAGAAATGATTCTAAAGAATATCCCAAGTGTCTTCATTTTTTGATGTATGTTTTATACAAAAGTATTTGTATCACTGAACATATGAACATCATACTTACTTTTCTTCATAGATTTCACAAAAGCTGTCCTCTCTTCTTTTCAACATTTTGAATACATATTCGTTTGCAGCTTTCAGAGATCACAATATATCATCTTTGTCTTCCATGTTTTTTTAATATTCTGCAATGGATAAAAAAAGTCATGTTCTCTGTTTTCAACTAGATATGAAACTTTGGTTACAGCAAGGAAACGAAAAAGTGAAAATCCTGAAGATTGAAAGTCCTTGTTTCCCTTCCCAGGGCAAAGTTGTTTTCATGGTGGTAGTACTTCTACTCCACAAAGATCATATCTTCCAGGATGCAGGTTTTGGGCCTTCAGTCCTTCAGCTTTGTATCCTCAGATGTTTCTTATACATCTCATGACTTTAAGACAGATTGGAGAAGAAACATTTCAGAAACAATGATAGCACACCTTTATGAATACACTGAAACAATTATAAGCTATACATTTAAGCTATATGAAGATTGTTATCGTATTATGAGAATTTTATCACAGGTAAAAATTTTATTTTTAAAACTGGAAAACCAAATAATTAGGTTCAGTTCTCTAAATTATAAATTCCCTGGGAGTTCTTTTTCATTAGTTGTTTTTTTCTTGATGTTCAGTGAAGCATCTTCCTTGGATCCATTCTTATCTTCAGATTCCCTTTTTTCATCCCTCAACACAGGTTTGTTAAGGTAAATTTGAACCTAATACACAACTTGACTTAATTCCAAGAATAAGTCCACTTAGATATCATATGACTCAATCTTCGAAGACATGAATGATCTCTCCCTCATCAGAGCTAATGCATACAATGGAAATCTTGCAGAGAATGGAGGTGGTTTACTTCTGACATTTCTCAAGTGTTCACTGGAAAAAGTACTTTCAAGTTCTGTATAATTTTATTCTTCCAATATCTGCACAAATGATAGAAACAATTCAGAAGATGCTCCAGGTGATATGGTAAAAAGATTAAATGTGTCTTATTAAACTGTTCCCCAAAATATGGCACTTAGGCATGCTGAGTGCTTTGAATGAAAAGTAGTTTCACAACTCAAAACATAATAGCTGCTGGAGAGGGTTTGGTGAAAAGGAGACACTTCTACACTGTTGGTGGGAGTGTAAACTAATGCAACCTCTGTGGAAAGCAGTGTGGCGATTCCTAAAAGCTCTAAATATCAACCTCCCATAAGACCCCGCAATCCAGTTACTGGGAATATATCCTGAAGAACTCAAATCACTCTATAAAAAAGATACCTGCACACGTATGTTTATCACAACATTGTTCACAATAGTAAGAACCTGGAAGCAACCATGCTGCCCATCAAAAGAGGACTGGATTTAAAAAATGTGGTACATGTACACGATGGAATACTACACAGCCATAAAAAAGAACAAAATCATGAATTTCGCAGCAACCTGGATGGAACTACTGAGTGACCTCTCACAGAAACAAAGATCCAAGTATCACATGTTCTCACTCATATAATGGACCTTGAACATCCAATGTAATACTATAAGAAAATGACTGACAGTACTGGGAAACTATGGCGGGGGAGGGAGATGGGATTAGCGGTAGCAAACCTCTGTCTGGGATGGGGAAACACCTCTTATCAACAGGGTGCCTGAACAAAACGTATTTGTATACCTAACCCTGAACTTTACCCCACAATATCATAATAAAACATATTGATAAATAAATTTAAAAAAAGAAAAGTCGTTTCAAGACCTCAGAAATAAAACTCAGAACCAAGGTCTCTTTCTGACCTTCCCACCTTCTCTATCTCTGATCCTGTTTCTGGAGTCACATAGAGGGTCTTTATCTCGAGTTTCCTGATCTAATTTTTTTTTAAAAAAGAAGATCCTCCAAAAGAAGTTTGTTGTAAAACTCCCTCTCTAGGAATCTCATCAAATCCCAGGAAAGGGAAATCACTGGAGTAGAGAGAATATTGAAAGTCATCCCCCTGCCAAGACAGACTTGTCATTTATTCTTCTGAGGCCAGAATAAAAAAATAACCTGGGAGAGGTTATCTGTGTAAAACACAAATTTGTTCACAGTGCAGCTCTGCCCCTCACCTTCCTGCAATTGTTGTTACCTCCAGAGCTGAGAGGAACCAAACCCCAGGCCAACTGATTTCTATGGGCTCATTTGTGTCCCCTAAAAATCACTGACTTCCCATTCTACATTGCCATCATCTCCATCTACCACTACCCCAGGAGAAGGGTGCTAGTTAAACCTCAAACAAGTGGGATTGAAATCCCATATTTTGTATGGATTTGTGTTTAGGGATATCAAAATGTTTGTATACTTTTTTCTTGCAAAGCTGTCTATTGTCAGTTTGTTTCAGTAGTGAACTCTCACCCTGAAGAGGGGAAGCATACAACAGAATCAAAAATACTAAAAATCAGAAATAATTTCCTATTTTAGGGGTAATACTTTATAAACTATTTTTTCATAAAAAACAAATAGAAATATCTTGCTCTTATCAAAATATGTTTATTTTCTATCAATCACCAATCTATATAAATTTTACAATGGAAATGGCAGATGTTTACAAAATTATGCTAATAAATCATTTATCTAATTTTATGTGTGAAACTCAATATTCATAATTAGTCTAGAACTAGGGGTTGTTTTTAAAGTCTCCTGAAAAGGCAATAAAAGGCAAAATCGCCACACTAACATATACTTCAATATCTCACCAGAAAGTTCCCTAAAATCTTAAACAGAGTTGGATGTTTGCTGAATTAATAAACAGTTTGAACAAATCAGATCTTATATTTTACCCCAGATTACTAAAACAACAGTTGTTGAAGTCAGAGAGAGAGTAGGAAGTGACTAGAGAAAATTCACAAGAAACAACACAAATGACAGCTGACAGTTAAAGAAAAAACAAAAGTTTCTCCTAAACCCAAAGACATCATGGAAATAGAATCCAGGCAGAAGCCTATTTGTACACCATGTAAAGACACATTTTCTTGATCACTAAAACATATTTCCACCACTGAAAGGAGTAATTGGTTGTCAGAGGCTGAGGCCAGTCCCCCAAATTTGCCAAAATAGTTCAATATCATGACTGCATCAAAGAGCCACCTATAAATATATTATCATAAGAAAATGCATCCAAGATGGCTAGCAGGTTGTTATGGATATTCACTTTTCCTCACATCAAGCTTAAGATACAGTGAGTTTCCTTGCCTGATTCACCTCCATCCCTAAGGTAGAAGCAACTGGAAAAAGCAATGAGTTTATCAATTACTTAATCTTGAGGATTTCTTTCTAAAAGAAACAATTTATTACTTGTAGTATTCTCTTGTCGAATAAGAAGAGCCTTCAAAAATTCATGGAAAATGCTTATTATGGAAATTTATGCATGAATTTCACCTTTTTGGCATGAAAATGAACTCATAGTAACTAGTTATAACATGTCTGAATAGGATCTAGTTTAAGGCAATACAAAAAGACATCAGACTGAAACCACCCCCTCATCAGATCATCATGAATTCTACTAAACATGAAGCAAGAACACCAAATTCATAGAAACACCTGGGTAGAAGAATAATAAATCATTGACACCACATCACAGATCCAAGAAGTTAAGAGCAGAATAAAAAATCCTACATGGAGACACATAATATCCAATCTACAAAATTCTAAGACAAAGAAAAAATCTTGGAAGAAGTTACGGAGAAAATGAAAATCTTACCTTTAGATTGACCATAGTGGGAAACTATGGGGGGGGGGGTAGGGATGCAGGGAGGTGGGATTAACGGTAGTCGATATCTGCCTAGGAAAGGGGAGCACATCTCATCAACAAAGGTACTTGCACAGTGAATATTTGTATACCTAACACTTAATTGTACCCCACAATTATAAAATTAAAAAAAAATCTTACCTATAGAATAAGATAGCGAAGAATGACATCAGACTTCTCACCAGAAGTGAAATAAAATCGAGTGCTAAAACAAAGAATATCAGCCTAGAACTCTGTAGCCAGAAGAATTATGCTTTTAAAGTGAAGGAAAATGGAAACTATCTCACACAAACATGAATTGAGGTATTGTGCCCCTGGGAGAACTGACTAGAGAGAAGACAAATAATATCAGTTAACAAACTTGACATACAAAATGAAAGAAAGAAGATTAGATTTAAAAAATTATGAAAGTAAGTATGGTCTCAATAATAATAGCAATAAAGGGGAAAAAAGAATAATCAAAAAATACATTTTCCAGAGTACTGAAAATAGACTGCTGAAAGATACCCACACTTCCTGGGAAGAGGTGCAGTCTTATTTGATTGAGGACATGGGTTATTTTAAATTTCTATTTCAAACTCAAGAACAACATCTGATAAAAGGCAAAGAGTGAAGAAGAAGTGTAATAAGTATAACTGGCATGTGAAGAGACAAGAAGAGATGATATTCTACTAAATTCTCAATTAAAATCAGAAAAGATAAAGCAAGAATAGAATATAAAAGAAAAAAGCAAGGACAACAAATAGAAAACTAATAAATGTAGGAGACATTAATCCAAACATATCAATAATCTCTTTAAATATAATTGGTCTAAACACAGCAATTTAAAAACAGTGACTTGAAGGTGGATAATAAAACAAAACACAGCAATATGTCTACAGAAAATCTGCTTTTAACATAAAGACACAGATACATTACTAGTAAAAGAAGAGAGAAGAAACATACACTGCTAACATTATTTTAAAGAGCTGGACAGCTATTTTAACTTCTCACAAAACACATTTCAGAGAAAGGAAAAGTACCTGGAATCAAAAGAAGTACTAAATTAATAGTGAAGTGGTTGATTATCCAAGAACATGTGACAATTCCTAATGAGTGAGCACCTAAAAACAGAGTTTCAAAAAGCAAAATCCCCTTCAAAATAGACACACAAAAATAAAATGCCTCGGCATCTTTGTAGTCAGAGAAATGAAAGACCTTTACAATGAGAACTGCAAAACACTGCTCAAAGAAATCCAAGAAGACACAAAGAAATAGAACAATATTCCATGCTTGTAGATAGGAAGAATCAACATTGCTATGATGTTCATCCTACCAAAGGCAATCTAGCGATTCAACACAATACCCATTGAATTACCAACATCATTCTACTCAAACCTGGAAATGACAATGCAGAAATTTTTTAAAGAAACATAAACCACCAGGAATAGCCAAAACAATTCTTAGGAAAAGGAACAAAGCAAGAGATAGTCACACTACCAGACTTCAAACTTTACTATAAGGCTACAAAAATCAAAACAGCCTTTTATTGGTACAAGAAAAGGCATATGGACCAATGGAATAGGATAGAGATTCTGGAAGAAAAACCTTAGCTTCTCAACCAACTCATCTTGACAAAGTCTCCAAAAACCACCACTCCAACAACAACAACCACTGTTCAGTAGATGGTGCTGGAAAAACTGACTGATCACATGCAGAAGATTGAAATAGGACCCCTACTTATCACCACACACAAAAATCAACATTAAATGGATCTAAGACCCAAACACAAAACCTCAAACTATAAGAATCTTATAAAATACAGGAGGCTCCCTTATGGAAACTGGAATTGGCAGTCAATTCCTGATCAAAATCCAAACTGCCCATACTATAAGAGAAAAAAATAGACAAGTGGAAGCTCAACAAACTGACAAGCTTCTGCAAAGCAAAAGAACCCATCAAGAGAGCGGGGAAACAGCCCAAAGAATGGGAAAAAATATTTGCCAACTGTATATCAGACAAAGGCCTAACATCTAGTATCTATAAGGAACTCAAACATGCTGAAAGGAAAAACAAAAACAAAAACAAAAAACAAAAAAAGCCCCACTAAAAAGTGGGCAAAAGACATGACTAGATGCTTCTCAAAGGAAGATATATGGGCAGTTAACAGACACATGAAAAATTCTCAGCCTCACTAACCATCAGAGAAATGCAAATCAAAATCACATTGAGATACCACCTAACCCCAGTGAGAATGGCCATCATTAATAAACAACAGATGCTGGCAAGGATGTGGAGAAAAGCAATGCTTCTACATTCCTGTTGGGAATGCAAACTAGTGCAACCTCTTTGGAAGACAGTGTGGTGATTTCTGGAAGAACTAGAAATTGAACTTCCATATGACCCAGCAATCCCCCTATTGGAATACACCTAGAGGTCCTTATATCATTCTACCAAAAAGAACTGCACTTGCATATTTGTTGCAGTTCTAGTCACAATAGCAAAAACATGGAACCAATCATGCTGTCCATCAAAACTGAACTGGGTAAAAAAGTGGTACCTACGCACAATGGAATATTATGCAGCCATAAAGAAGGACAAACATATGGACTTCACAGCAATTTGGATGGATTTAGAGACCATCTTTCTCAATGATCTATCACAGATACAAAGAACAGAATACCATATGTTCTCACTCATAAGCAGACCTTGAACAATTATCAAAATACTATCAGAAAGGGACTTGAAGTAGTGGGAAACTGCTGGGGAGCATGGGATCTGCATTTGAGGGAAACTGTTAGGGGAGGGAGGCGAATGCCTCATCAACAATGATACCTGCAAAATGAAGGTTTGTATAACTAATCCTGAATTGTACCCCACATCTTTACAATAAAAAAGAAAACAAACAACAACAGAAAACAAAAGCACATGAGGCAAAAACTGATAGAACCGCAGGGAGAAATAGATGAATCCAAATTTTAACTGGAAACTTCAAAGCCCTCTTCAGTCATTAACAGATTCGGTAGATAGAAAATCAGTAAGCACAGAGTTGACCTGAGCTGGTCGGTCAATTGAAATGATTTCCATCTATAAACTTCAACCTACAACAGCAGATTACTCATTCTAATCCATCTCACATCTAGCATTCGGCAAGATAAACCTTGTTCCAGGCAGCAAAACAATCTTAATAAACAATAATGAAAACATGACACAGGAACCTTGTTCTGGGACCACTAAGTCTGGAACTAAATAACACAAAGATAACTGGAAAACTACATAACATTTGAAGGTTAAGCAACATACTTCCAAACAACTTATGTGTCCAAAACGAGGAAACAATTCTACACTGTTGGGAGTGTAAACTAGCACAGCTTTTGTGGAAATCAATGTGGCGATTCCTAAAAGTTCTAAAAATTGACCTTCCATATGACCCCACAATCCTCCTACTGGGAATATACCTGGAGGAACTCAGGTCAATCTATAAAAAAGATACCTGCACATGTATGTTTATCACAGTATTGTTCACAATCGCAAGAACATGGAACCAACTGTGCTTCCCAGCAAAAGAGAACTGGATAAAAATAAATGTGACATATATACAATGGACTATTATGCAACCATAAAGAAGAACAAAATCATAAACTTCACAGCAACGTGGATGGAATTAGAGTTTATAATACTGAATGATCTCTCACAGAAACAAAGAGCTGAGTATCACATGTTCTCATTCATAAGCAGACCTTGAACAACTACCGTATTACTGTAGGAAAGGGATTGAAAATAGTGGGAAACTGCAGGGAGGGGGGTAGGGGGCGGGTAGTTGGGATTGACATTAGTCAATATCTGCCTGGGGGAGGGGGGTACACCTCATCCATAAGGGTACCTGCACAATGAACATTTGTATACCTAACCCTGAATTATACCTCACAATTTCAAAACAAAAGTTAAATGAGAAAAAATATATATTTCCAATAAAATGACAGTGAAATAGGAAATACAGAAATTAGTGGTATGCAGTGAGGGCAGTGCTATAAAGGAAATTAAAAATATTGAAATTTCATAAAAGGTGAAGTGACTCTAGCGGTTTATTCTTACATATGACTATAACTATAACTGTATGATATGTTCATATACTTACCTCAAGGATCCAGAAGAAAATGGCCAAAGTAGTCATTCCCAAGCAGGGAGCAATAATGATGGCCTTCCAAGGAATTCCAAAGAAGTCAATCTCAGGAAGAAAACGGTTATGCCCCATATGGGCTCACTGGAATAATAATGTTGAAATAATGAGAGACCTTAATGACATTAGCAATATATCAGTCACAAAGAATCACATTTAGAAATCCTAAACCGCTTGCAAGGTGTAACCACACCTGTCATATATCTCCAGGGGATTCCATTTCTCAAGAAAAATTAAGTTTCCAGTCTCATGTTTCTTGCATGGCTGGGGTGCTGATAGCCATTGCTAATGTGATGTGCCTTTTTATTTTGGGTTGAAAGTGATTATCTTGTTTTCAAATGTATTCATTTGAAAATGGATGTATAGAATTGTATGTGATTCTTATGTGCAATATGATGTTTTGAAGTATAAGTATTTTGTGCAGTGGTTAAATCTAGCTAAGTAATAAATGCATGAGTCATATAGATATGGGATATCTTGAGGCAAAATACAGTTTCTGGTTCATGATTTGCCCTGGTGTCTCCTGTACTCAATGCTGAGCAAGAATCCCTCTGAATCATACTTTACCCCAGATTGGGTGGAACTTTAACATTCAAAGTTTAGTGTAAGCCAAAAAAGACAATATAAAGACTTTATTTAGAAATTGTAAAACTTTAGTACTTAAAAAAACCAAGGAGAGGTGTTGAAAATGGCACTAATAGTGTGGGAATGCTTTAAGATTCTTGATATTAATTCTATTAGGGTTGTATATGAAAGAAATAATAGACTTTCACTAAATTCAGAAAAATCTTGACAGCTGTCTTGCATAGATTCTTCTGGATTCAGCAGTGGATGTTGTTGAAAACACAATATCTTAATTTTTTTTTTTTTTTTTTTGAGTTGGAGTTTCACTCAGTCACCCAGACCTCGACCTGCTGGGCTCTGGCGATCCTTCCACCTCAGCCTTCCGAGTAGCTGGAATTACAGGCACGCGCTACCATGCCCAGCTGATTTTTTTATTTATTGTAGAGATGAGGTCTCACCAAGTTGCCCAGGCGGGTCTCGAACCCACGGGCTCAGCCATTCCACTCACCTCAGCCTCCCAAGGTGCGGGATTATAGGCTGAGCCACCAAGCCCGGTTCCCAATATCTTAATTTTTAATGTTTCTTTCAAAATGCTGAATAAACAAAGATAGTCCATACAACAGGCCTGACTCACTGAGTCAAGAATGGAAAGGTTTGTATTACTGGTCTATTCAACTTCTTTGAACAATTTCAGAAACATTATGTTGAGCAGAATAAGGCAGACATAAAAAATACAAATGGCATGCAAGGATCTCTATGAAATTCTAGAATAAGCAAAAGTAAACTATGATAACAAGGAGAACTATGATAACAAGGAGACAGCACAGTATGAGGTCACATTCTGAGGTGACATAATATATTAGATCTTAAAGGGACTTGGGTTATGCCTGGATGGTTCTTATAAAATTAGTACACATATACTTTGGAGTTGAATATTTTGTTCCATGCGAGTTTTCTGGGAAAATGAAGTTTGTGAGAAATATCAATTTCTAAATAATGACTGTCAAGCTAAACTATTTAGCAGGAAGCATATTGCCACTTGCATTGTAGAAAGTGGAAATGCATTTAAAACAAGATCTCTCATACACTTTCCAAATTTAAGTGACTCTAAGTTATTTCAAAATTAAAAAAATATGGAAACACAATGGAATGACAGAGGGATAACTGGATGAAAAGTTATGAGTTAAATAATCTTGAGTAAATTGTTAACAAACCAGTGCTGTATGTTTGAACATTTTCATGATAAAATATTTATGGTAATTAAAAAAATCACTTGTCTTGTGTCGTTTTATTTTTGGATGAGATTTCCAGAATAATAGTTGTTATTCTATAGCTTTCAGCAATTTCAGGCACAACCCATTTGGATTATCCCTAGTCAATTCATCAGAGAGTTGCAAAATGCAAGAGTATGCTGGTAAAACTTGAAGAGTGCTACATTCTGGGATTTTGACTTAAGAGCAAGACCCAGGGTGAAAAATAGGTCTCATTTTTCTTTTCATAGTAAAGGATAGACATATTGTTTTTGTACGCAAATGAATTTCACTTATCAATAAAAGGAATAAGCTATCAATGTTTAATATGGTATGAAGAAACTGCAACATGGTTCTGATGGCTTACAAACTGTAATCTTTAAAAAGGAGATACCGGGCTCAGTGGCTCAGCCTCTAATTCCAGCACTTTGGGAGGCGGAGGGAGGTGGATTGCCTGAGCCCGCAGTATCAAGACCAGCCCAGGCAATTTGGTGAGACCTCATCTCTACAATAAATAAAATTAGCTAGGCATGGTAGTGTGTGCCTGTAGTTCTGGCTACTTGGAAGGCTGAGGCAAAAGGATTGCTGGAGCCCAGCAGGTCCACACTGGGGTGGCTGTGAGCGCACCACTGCACTCCAGTGTGGGTGATGGAGTAAGACTCCAACTCAAAAAATAGAAATTAAAAAAGAAGATATTTTCTGAATATATGACTCTACCACAAGTTAACTGTAACAATAAAATCTGATAAACAAATTGTTAGCTTTATTTTCCTCAGAAAAACAATTATAAATATTTAAAAATAACTATCAAGATTTTACTTATGTCAACTTCATTTTACAAATAAACATAAGCATACAGTGAATGAGCTTAGGTTTTCTTCTGAATATCCATAAACAACTTGGGTAAAACTTTTTGAAAAAATTTCAAAAATGCTGTAATTGTATGGAAGATGAACAAATAAAAAAGTATAAGCATACAAAATTAAATACTATATAGATATGATTGTATAAATGAAATCACTGAGATAGGCAGTTTGAAATTTAAAAATTCTAGGTTATTATTCTAACAAATATTAAATACAGATTTTTGTTTAGACCAGTTTCTAAAAACATTGAAATCTTTTCTCATTGTTCACTTTCATTCTGAACTAGGGCATGAATGTCAGATTTTTGACACCTCTATAGATTTAAATATTAAAGTGATATTGAAATTATAATTAAAACTATGTAAACTGAAGTTACTTGAAAAACACAATGCGAAATAACCAATAACAACAATTCACCTTCATTTTTTACTGCAGTGCACACAAATCAATCAGTAAAAGGTCAAAAGTTTCCTTATCTTGGAAACCCATACGTAAAGGAATTAGAAATTTCTGGAGTGTATGGCCCCAAGAAAAAAAGGCAAACACATAATTCTACAAAAACTAGGTTTATAATTATTTGTGAAGAAATAAATTCAAATGTAACTCAAACCGTTCCACATTGCAAGACTCAGGTTTGTGCAAATTAAACCTCTCTAGAAAGTAGCCTCCTAACTCTATGACACTTTCACTTTTAACCTCACAGTAGAGGAGAGCACAGTGTGTGCTCCTGGGAAGGCTGCATGGTCTTAGAGTAGCCTCTGTCTGACAGGGAACATACTTTACAATTCCCACCAGAAAATTGAATGGCTTTCACAGGGCCACAAATCCTTCCATTTTGGTGTTAAGTTACTATCTTCAGGTTTACATTCTGTCAAGTTTTCTTGTGTTTGTCTCAAGCGAACCTTGATGTGCATAGGTATGTCCTGAGGTCCTCGGTGCCAGGAGGACCAAGTTCCTATCAAAGACGCCATGAAAAGATGTCATGTGAGTCACAGTGTGACACGACCCTGTAGAAAAGAAGGTCCCACTCCTGTTCAGTGTTTCCTTACATTGGTAGATGAATGTCAAGGAGACTTCAGCAGGAGAAGCCAGAAAATCAGCCTTGGTTCACACATGACCCGATGTTCTTAGGGTGCCCTGGGGCACCAGGAAAGGGATAGGGAATAAATGTGGGTGTGGGCGGGGCTAAGGCTGGGAATAGGGCGTGGCCACAATTGGGAAGTAGAAAGAGGGTTAAGGGAAGTGGGAAGTTGGGTATCTGGGAAGAGAAATGGAAAGAAGGTCTGGGAGAATCCAGATCAAAGCAAGTCCTTCAGCTATGGGAGGG
This sequence comes from Carlito syrichta, assembly GCF_000164805.1. NCBI lineage: Eukaryota > Metazoa > Chordata > Mammalia > Primates > Tarsiidae > Carlito > Carlito syrichta. The sequence goes on along the minus strand of NW_007254808.1, from coordinate 21,636 downwards.
GGGCTCAGCAACAAGTCACTGGTTAAGCAGTAGGTCTGCAGACCAGACCGACAGGAGGGGTTGGTGAGTGGGACTCTCAGGATCAGTTGGAGAGAGACAAACGCCCTGGTTTTCTCCAAATCTTCTCCTGCCTGGTCACTGCCTTAACAACCCAGATGCTTTTTACTCTCTCTGGACCAATCACCTGCTGCCACTCCAGTTGCATCACAACTGACACCCCGTTGATGTCACCCCATTCTTAGAACGACATCTCCTCCCCAACATATCTCCCATCTTGCATTATCCTAACGGTCCTTGCTGGAATCTGAACAGACTTTCTGATATGTGGTTTTTGCCAGCCCAGTTCTCAAGTGCCCTGGATTGCTCCATCCTACCTAAATCCCAAGGTTTCCCATAATCATTTTTGACTGTATAACCAAAGCCAAAAGACGATTAGAGTGCAGGGAGACTCCAATAAACAAGCAGTGTGGGTGGTCTTACACCCCCCTCTCAGCAATTCACATAATATGCAACAAAACATCAGTAAGATGTAGAATATTCTGATAGCAAAGCACCTTGATCATATCTATTATCTTAGTGTCTATTTAACAACTGTTGATGATTCATCAATTTTAAGCATACTTGGTACCTTACACAAATTAAGCCTAATTATTTTTTCATAAAACAAATCACACTATACTTCAGAAAATCCAATCACGTTCATGTTTCTGATAATGTCATTATGCTCAAAGTCAATGAAAGAAAGCTAACTAGAAGTTCCTGCATGGTTATAAATTCAAAGTACCCTGATGAGTAAAATATAAATATGAGCAAACCCAAAGTGAAAAGAGTCTGTTACAAGTGAGTGATATGATCATAATGTTGAAATTCAATACCAGGCTCTTGCCTGGGAATTCCACTTTGTGCCACAAGACTGTGTTGTCTCAAATCATCCCTAATTAACCTGGGCACCTTACTATCTACAACAAGGTGTATATGTCACTTGTCTGTTTCACCCTGCTCCCTGTGAAAATGGACATTAAATGTTGAATCCAGATGGGATCTCAAAAAAATGTGGGCCATCAGCTTGTTTCCTGGGTCATTTGACAACAATATCCAGAGGGCTTGTGTATTCTCTAGTCTTTGGATGGAGTGGTCTGTAGGTATCAATTAAGTCCTATTTATGTCATTCACAGTATTCTTTATTACTGTTATCTCAGATATCAGCTCCTTCCTAGTTTCTTCTTGTGTTTCCTCAATTCTTTTTAATCTCTCCAGTATTATCTTGATGTCAATGTTTGTAGTTTGAGACCCTTCATTCTGGGGTTTTTCATTGTTTGCATTCCAGTTTTCTCTCTCAGTGTCTGCCTTCCCGGGGGTCTGGAAGAGACCCATACTCTTCTTTTGATTTTTCTTCATTTTTGTAGATTTTTTTCTCTCTCTCCCTTCCCTCTCCTTCTTTAATTCTGTTTTTGGGGGAAGGTGGGGTTGCTTTTATTTCTCTTCTGCTATATCCTGTTCTTCCTTATGAGGGTCTTCTGGCTTTGCAGCCTACACTCCAACCTCAAAAGTGAACAATCTGTACTTTCTGAAGTTTTGAGGTTTAATTGAGCGGGAAGCTGTGGTTCAGAGTGTATGTGCTGATTCTGGCATTCACAAACAGGTGTATGAGCTCACTGGAACCTATTTCCGTCTGCCTTACAATCTGTCCATTCAGCAGTATGTAGTCTTGGTTCCTTAGGAACCAAGGTGGAATTTGTTGATAGGTGGGCAGGGCAATGGAAATCTCTGCCTGGAGAAAGGTGGAGGCAAGTTCTCTTTCATAGATCCCTTTCTCTCCACTTGTCTGGGTCCCCAAGCTTGGGGTCACGGGCTGAGTGCCTCAGCCAGGGTGGGCCTGGGACTCCAGAGCTCCAAAGCTCCTACAGGCAGGCAGTGAGTGGTGAGAGTGGCTCTGGGCCCCCCACAGGGTACTTCAACCAGGAATGGGACCGGTATCTCTGAGGGGCGGGTGTCCAGAGCCTCCCTGAGTGACCAGCGGCTTGGTGACAATGAGAGACGATGTAGCCAGGGAGCTTGCTGAGTCCTGAGTCTCCCACACATGCAGTGGAACAGCAGCAGCAGGGGGCCGCAGTATCTGGCCATGTGTGGGACCGAGTTTCCCCAGGCCTTGGACCAGCACTTGCTGGTGGTGGGCTTGAATCACCAGCAGGTGGTGTTATCCCTCGCTCCAGATGGTCTTTATCTCAGCTGCTCGCCCGCCCTTCAGGCACTGATGGTGCGACGTGGAATGCTTGTTTTGGCGGCAGCGGTGGCAGCAGCAGCAATGGTGGTGGCGGTGGCGGCTGGGCCACTGGCACAGGTGGTGTGATGTGTAATGGCCGCCTCTGTGTGGCAGCTGCCTCAGAGGAAGTGGCTGTTCGGCTGCCTCGGAGGAGGTGGAGGCTCAGCCACCTTGGAGGAGGAGGCCTACGCTCTACCACCTTGGAGGAGGAGGTGGAGGCTCGGCTGCCTCGGAGGAGGAGGCGGAAGGCAGAGTGTTGGCAGCCTCGGAGGAAGAGGTGGAGGCTTGACAGCCTCGGAGGAGTAGGCAGAGGAGTAGGCAGAGGCTCAGTGCCTCGGAGGAGGGGGCGGAGGCTCGGCCACCTCGGAGAAGGAGACGGAGGGCGGAGTCTCGGATGCCTCTGAGGAGGCGGTGGCAGCTCCACGGCTGCCTCGGAGGGGGTGTGGCAGCGCCTCCGCTGCCTGAGGT